>NW_008824044.1:2194688-2200088 GCF_000699105.1 Pygoscelis adeliae
TCTCAAAAAAAACCCTCTTTTTGTGGACTAAACCCCCAAACTACAAAAAATACATAGAGTAATAATACATGACATAGAAACAATTAACTGCCCATTTTACAATTCCTTTAACATCAGTATATGCTCACCTCATCTGACAGTTCATGAAAACTGACCATAATA
Source organism: Pygoscelis adeliae (assembly GCF_000699105.1). Lineage (NCBI taxonomy): Eukaryota > Metazoa > Chordata > Aves > Sphenisciformes > Spheniscidae > Pygoscelis > Pygoscelis adeliae. The sequence continues at coordinate 2,194,851 of NW_008824044.1, forward strand.
CATGTTTTTCTGTTAGGTTGAAGATGATGATAGTCTGACATCGCAGTTAGCTGACACTGCTGCTGTTCAACAGCAACAATATGTAAGCCTGCTATAGCAATATAGATAGATACATTGGGCTATCACTGAAATTAAAAGGAAAGAGCTTGCAGAAATCAATAGATGCCATTAGCTGGGATAATGGAACTATCAGGAGTTAGTGTTTTTCTCATCTTTGTGAATTCTAATGGTAAAATTAAATACTTTTTTAAATCTTATGGTAAATTTGTAAACAAACGAAACTGCTGTATATGGAAAAAATTATAAGGAATATCTTTGAATGAATATCATGGAGATAGAGTCACATAATCACTTCATAGACACCCCTTCATTAAGTTATAGAAATCAGAAAACAATTCTCTCTGACCATTTGATCTTAGATTAGTCAAATTCAGAAGCATAATCTTTGAAACGATATCCGGTGAAAAGTTTCTGTATGTCCGTGATCACCAGTGTACAAGTCCGGGGATAACACAACTGTTGCTTAAACTTTTAAATATCTGTATTTTTTATGTTAGACACATTCTCCAAACAAATTTTTGCCAACACAGGATTCAGAAGCACACAGCAAAGTTGCTGTTTTTGAAGTAAAGTGCAGTTTTGTACAATCTATTCTATGAAGTTAATCTGCACTGAATAGAATATCTTCTTGAACCAAAGTTCACTTAATTTTAGATGGAATGCAATAATGACTCTGCATTGGCAATGCTATGATGAAATTGTAGATAATAATAGGAAAACAGATATTTACTCCAATCACAAACGTTCATTTTCTAGACAGGCAGCAGGCTAGTAGCTACTTCAGTGTAGCTACTGTATAGAACTGGAGTGTACAATTGTGTCCCTACTGACAGTGTGTTGTGAAGCTGTTAGGTACATCTGAGAGCCATTTAAATGCAAATAGAATGTGAGATTGTCAGTGAGTAAAAACAGCCTTCCAGGCAACAGCCTTAGTAGTTAGAAACCATCTGGTATCATGAAAGAATACAATACTTTCAATATATCCACAGGCCAAAAGGATGTATTTTATCTCCTACAACAATAGAAACACCTATGCTTATACATTAGAGCTCTGACAATTAATATGCAAAATCAGATCCATCTTGTTATTTTTCCTCTGAGTCACTCCTGGAAAAGAAATAAATGAGAAGCCTGGAAGAGAGAGTGCCATAAAGTACAAAAAGGAAATTTAAGAAGAACGCACACAAACAGAGGAGTACCTGACAAAATGAAGGAACCTTGTTGAAATCTTTACCTCCTTTTTACCTGGTAAGATTATGAAAGACAATAAAGAACCAGATAAGTTTAATAGCTCACCTGTCAGATCTCCTTACAAAATTATGTTCTGTATTTTCAGTGTGTGGTATGTAGAAGTGGATTCAAAATAAAATAGTTTATCTAAAACCTCTCTATTCTCTGGTTCTTAGAAGCTCAGGGTTTAGGATTTTAATCCTGCAGAGACTGAAATTAAAATATTCTAGTTTGTCAGGCTAAACATAAACTACCTTTCATCATCTTTGTTTCCAAGCTAATATACCCTAGAGAATATATAGGCAGGTTATTCTCTATTAAAAAAAAAAATAAAAAAATCACACCTTCAGTGCTAGTCTGGGAGATTAAGTGATAGTTGAATACTAACAACATATAATTTGAAATTTAAATTAATAGTTGCAGTAGTTGTTTTCTTCAACATCATATTCACATGACATTTACAATTTTCAACTTCATTTGGCAGTTTGTAACAGTTGACAACAATACAGAACTTCAGCTCCAGAATTTATTAATGATAACCATTTATTAAGGATATGGAGGAAAGTAATATTAAGATATTTCATTCTGAGAGTTTCAATAGTTAGAGGAGTAATAGGAGAGGCCCACTGTAGTCACACAAAGGATGCAGTTTTTATGCACAGTGAAACTTGAAACATCCACACTCATCTGTGTGTCTATCAAAATAAAGAGGTGGTGGTTGATCCACAGTGGTTCTGAGCAGCTTGCATGGGAAAGATTTAACAGAGCCAGCAATGCAGGTTGCCAGGCTGAATAAACATCTTCTGCAGATCATCTTAGAGCCTGTACCATCACACAGCTGTGTTTCTGGGACTATATACTACAGAAACTGAAGCTATTCCTACACCTTATTCTTACAGGTGCCAAAATCATATCTCTCTTTGCTGTTCATATAATTCATGCAAGGTCTTCTTTCAAAAACTTCTCTCAAAAATAAAATACACCAGAAGTACTGAAACTGAGTTGTCAAAACAGTGAATAGCAAATGTATCAATGGTGTGTGAAGAGGGCGTCTGAGTATCCGTGTGTAGCACATTTCCACAGCTCAGTTAAGGAACAGTATTTTTTCCTTGCATAGGTGAGTATGGCAACTGAGACTTTCTTTCAAGCTCTCAAGACTCAGGATTCCCTACATACTAGTACTTTGGGATATACCAGCTCTGAACAATGAAACTAATTTCCGATGACATAAATCTATTTGAGACTATCAACTGTGAGTCAAAATGGTTATTCTGCTTTCTGGATGTAAACTCTCAGGTTAAGAGGCCTTGAGAACATGCATCGCTTCTGTACAAAATCAACATTATCACTCTCTAGTACTCATAAAAGATGTCTCTCCACATTAATGAATTATTTTATAGCCTTATTTCAATCATTGCATGCAGAATAAAGAAATCAATACTGTTTGCCAACAACAATACTTCATTCAATATCCCTGTGTGCAATAGCTATTTGAGTAATTAATTTTCATATCAGTGTCCATTTGTTCTCTTTTTGTATATGAAAGGATGAATTATTTTTCTGTATATTTTTGAATTATTGTCCTAAATAAACCTTAATCAATGAGAAAACAAACCTACATAGACATTCAATTCCCCATAATTTTTGTTTGATTTTCTTTGCCAGCTTGCCCATCAGAATGGTTTTCTAATATTCAGCCATTTCACCTCTATTCTCAGCTAACGCACATACATTAATTTGATACGCGAAACTAGCAATAAGATATTCCTGATGTATTTGAAACAGTGATAGTTTCATAGATGGCTACATAGCTAACATGACTTAAAAGATTCTTAAAAATAAGACTGCAACAACTCTTAGGTGGTCTGTGGATAACAAAGTTCTAAGAGATAACATGTACAGTTTCTGCAGAACACTGTCTGAGCTGGGACAATATGCAGTTTAGCACACCACGGTGGCATAATTGAATAAATTCTTGCATTTCATATTTCTGTGTTATCTTGAAGAAGAAGAAAAGAAAAGAAAAAAATAAAAGTGTTTTGTTTTAGGTAGACACCAGAAAAGGAAGTTTATTGACATCCCTGTAATTTGGTCACTTTGAATTATCACACTGTGTAAAACACATGCAGATTCTTTTTCAAGCTGAAGATGTAAATCATCATCCATAATACTAAATATAGTCTTTCTTTTATAACATCACTCACTCACACAGCTGATCCTCCAAATCCCCATTCATACTTGCACATGTATTTTCTTTGCATGACTTTTCTTGCCAAAGCTGTTGAAAGGTTTATAGTCCGTGCCCTTCATAGTTTGTTAGCTCAGCTTTACTGAATTAAAATCTAATAACATAGACGACAGAAATAATTTACACAGTATAAAGAAAAATTATTTCAAAACTTTTGGGCAGTGTTATCATAGTATTTTTTCAAGAATATAAAGAGGCATACTACCAACATTCTCTTGCAAGTTAGGAAAAGACATTCATTACAGCAGGCAATATATTAACAGTTTTAATTAATGTTCTTGCATGAAGTCTAAGAACTAGCAATAAGAAAATGACAAACTGAAGTGAAGAGACTATATCAAATAAAAGAACAAGTGAATGTAACATTTATTAGGAAACTATACAATATAAGAGCAACTTGGAAAAACCAGTAGCCCAAAGTCAACCTCAAGATCGTATTTACAATTTACATATACAGGTTTACAGTTTGGTTGCATTATAAACTACAGTCATGCCAATCTGTCCCACAGAATATAACCTTGCGAAACTTAGTAGTGCATCTTTCCAGTGTTCAAAGAGAATTTTGACCTATTCAACATTGTAAACTTAACAAATTGGGTCAAATAGGGTCACATCAATCAAGGGAGATATGACCTACCACAAAAGTCACCTAGTAAGAAATGTAACTTTTTATAAGAAAACAAATTATCAGATGAAATAACGATCCCAATTATGATACATACTTTGACTATAAAGTTTCCTGTAAAATTTGTGTTAAATGACAAGATTGATGCATTCAACTTGTAATAGGAAAATAAATTTGGATTAGCTATAAAAACAAGAATTATTGAGGAGTTCCACTATATCATTCTGTTTCCAAAACAGATTTTTCAAGCAGCTCTATTTCCATTTAAGTCCCGTTGCAGTCAGCCAGGGGACTTTACCTTTATGGAACTGTTGTAGAGGATGGAACTACCTCAGAAGCACCAACAACCTGCCCCAGACTATTTGTTCAGTAGAAACAATTAGTTTTGCCAAAGATTATGATAATTAAACACTGCAGATAACTCTCTTCAGTGGTGTCAGATAGAACAAAAATTTCAAAGACATTTTATTTCTCTCTATGCATCTCATTATGCCTAGGAAAGGAGGACAGAACTCTCTGTTAAAAAATGACAATTTTTGACTGAATTTTCTACAAAGTACCAGAAAGTAATTGCTTCAGGCTGTTGGCCAGAAATGGAAGATATGAGCACCCTCACGTGGAAGGAGGAAAAGGAGAAGAAGGTATCAGGAGTGTCTGGACTTGAGATGTCTCTGAACATCTGGCAGAAATCTTTCAGGCTCCCTCTTCTTCCCTTTGCAGAACACTTGTTTTAGAGCTGTGGAAATTGCAATTGGCAGTGTCCAAGTCCTCTCACTGTTACAGTAAGGATTGCTGGAAGTCCAAAGGCTTTCTCAGCCACTTCACTCTTGAACCTCTAGCCTTGATTACAAGCTTTTTGCTGGTCTTTGTCCTGGTTTCCGCTGGGATAGAGTTAATTTCCTTCCTAGTAGCTGGTACAGTGCTGTGTTTTGGATTTAGGATGAGAACGATGTTGATAACACACCGATGTTTTAGTTGTTGCTAGGTAGTGCTTACACTAGTCAAGGACTTTTCAGCTTCCCATGCTCTACCGACTGAGAAGGCTGGAGGTGCACAAGAAGCTGGGAGGGGGCAC
>NW_008824044.1:2200307-2205081 GCF_000699105.1 Pygoscelis adeliae
TCTTCCGATGCTCTCCCCCATGCCATTGCGGGGGGAGAGTGAGCAAGCAGCTGTATGGTGTTTAACTGCTGGTTGAGGTTAAACCATGACAGTCCTGATCGCAAGGTTTTAAGGTTCTCAGTTTGTATCAACTGAGGAGGGATGCAGAAGCAAATCATGTGCTCAAATATATACATGTATTTCTGAGTTGTCATATTTATTCCTTTCATAATCAGTGGAGAGATAGAGGTAGTTTTGGGGCATAGTTCATCAGATTGACTTTAAACAACTGCATGAGCATGATAAGAATTCTGCTACAAAAGTGCTATCTGTAAAGGAAATCTTGACCAACTAGTTCAGACATAGAGACAGTCCTGCAGATGTCTAAGTCAGACATCACGTAACTAATCAAGACTATGAAGCCAAAAGCCTTGAAGCCATTGCTCAGTGTGTCCTCTCAGGCATTCTGGATTTCATTTACATGATTTGAAACAGAACTCTTTCCTTAGAAAGTACATGGGTTCAAGAGGTAGGGGAGGATTTAAATTTTTTTCTACTTGCGCTTCAATTTAGGAAAATTTTTTAAACTTATTTAGCAACAACAACATAAACAACAAAACAGGAACTTTGTAACCCCTACTATTTGTTCTTTTTAAATAAATCCTTTCATTTCCTTCAATTTTGTAGCATATTTAGATCCCTTTTATAGAAATAGAAATTTTGAAAATGGTCACTCCTCATAGAAAAATGGATGATTTTATGTTGGCACTACCAGTTTTCATTACAGTCATCATGACAGAAAGTGAAGTCTCTAGTGATAGCATTGCTTTTTATTTCTGAATGTTAAGGATTCACATACAAGAGTTCTGGGAGTTTTAAACTTAAATTCTCCCCTTTCCCTTGGGAACTAAGAAACACTCAGAAATTTATCTGCATTGTTTCTCATAATTTACCAATTTATTATAAGAACATAAATCCCTACTTTCTAGATCAAGTATTCTGAATGTGACCAGCAACACTTAGACTTTAAGGGTTTTCTTTACTTTTAAGATACACTAGGTGGTTCCCATGAGCAGTGAGCCACACATATAACCATACTCGTGAGCGAAGTATGGGTATACTATTGTCTTCAGCATCTTCTAAGATCTCAGGAAAGGATGCCACTTGCTTACAGCAGACTTCCTCTGGGAGTCTATTCACTTTAGGAAGTAAAGGCCTGATCCAAACCCCACTGAAGTCAATGGAAAAAGACTCCCATTGACTACAGTGGGCTCTGGATCATGCCCTAAGTCCAATCTCTTCATTAATGCAGGATTAATAATAAGATGTCTTTCCAGTAGCCTGGAGTACCTAAGGTCCCAGCAATTTCAGCTGAACAATTTCACTTTAGATTGCCGTCCACTAGAATTTGAAGGTGAAGGCGAGGTCTTTTTCAGTGACAAGAAAACCTTAACTGGGGGCATTTTCAGTTCCTAGTTATATTCAGTCCCACCAGTTCAGTCAAAATCCTTAGGTATCTTCATGAGAAAACAGTAAGAACAATTGAAGCCAAAGAAATATATGTTGTTCAGTGCACACTTCAGAAACACAATGTAGGTTTTGATTTGATCAATAAGCAGATGTGTGTTGATGCTTTTGGAGAGATCAGCGTAGAGCCTGACTACACAAGACAAATTAAAAGATTATAGCACTGTTAACTATATAAGGTTTTGGTTGTATCTTTTTTTAAACTAACAGATAAAGTGAGGTACAATGTTTCTCAAAGTGTTTTCTCAGTTTGCACAGCAAAGCACAATCAGTCCATAAATAATGAAAAATGGCAGAAAGATATTATTACAAATAGTAATAACACCCTTAAATTCTTGGAACTTGCAGATGTGAATTGTGAATGCTATATTAGTACAAACTTTGACAGACAGTAAATAGGTAGAATTACTATAGTGTTATTAAATCAGATATAAAAATATATCTGTATTATGATAAATTTTATATAAAATAAAAATCATAGCTTGTGCTTTTACTGTTTAAAATTTGTATTTCCGATAAACCACTGGACAGATCAGCCATTCCAAAAGATCTGTAGCGTTACCCATTGCTCACATTTCATTAAATTGCCATTAGCAGTACTTATTATTTTACCTTGGTTATTCATACTGACAAGAATGGTTCAAAAAGTTGAAGCATTTTCTTTTTGTAATAGATTACTAATTGTTCCACTGTAAAATATCATCCAGGCTTCCATGCACTTTATAATAAAGATCTTTCTAGAGTTATATTCTAGTGCTTAAAAAAAAAAAAAATCAATGTACGTTTACCATAATTTCAATAGGATTTACTATGAACAGATCAGCACATTCACTGATCTATAAATGCTTGCAGACATGTCACCATACTCCCACTAAGCCATTCAAATAGACCAATTTAAGCTAAGTTTTGAGCTGAAGAACTGGTTTTGCCTTCACTTTTACCTCAAATATTTTACCAGAGCCATTTCCGCAATACTGTTTGACCACTAAAATTTAGCTTTAAGCAACTAAAAAACATTTATACTAATTAATTTTAGAGATAAAGGAAGCAGATCTTAAATCTCTACATCAAAATATGCCAGTTTTCCAGAGGAATAGATTTATTTTGCATATGCATAAGTACAAGTTGCTCATCCAAGGACTCTCCCAAAATACAGAAAAACCTCAGGTTTGGATCCATGGTATGAATCACCTCAGACTCATGTATTTCTCTCCAAAACACCTGAATATTATAATAAAATGGTGTGGTTTGGATCCCTTTCTTTCCTTGTTGAATTAAAGAAAAATGATCACATGATTATTTTGCTGTAAAATAAACTTATGTAATTTTACAGATCTTACCAGTTTCTGGCAAAGGAAAGTCTGCCTTGCTCTACAGCATAATTTTAATCACATCTAAAACTCGCACAGCCATGAGTGACATCAAGGAACACCTGATTTGAGATAAACGTCTGTGACCTTTATTTCTTTTTCTTCTTCATCTAACAAGTTCTGGCCAGATACACTACTTCAGCTTAGAATCTAGTATTTAGTAACACAAAAGCTAACCCAATTGCAAGCCTGTTGAACAAATGAAGTACAAGGCCTGTTTTCAGTTTGACTCAATATCTTTTTCCATCCCTTCATTCTTGTTTAAATTGATATCTGATCAGTACTGTTTCATTCAAACTGTAGTCTCTTAAACATGATGGAGAAAATGAAAGCTTCCCAACACCTGGATCAGGTGAAAAAAGAAGAAAATTCATGCAGTTTATATGCTGTTGCTGAAGCCAATATAGACAAAATGAAGTTTCACATCTATTTGTTTAAATAGAAGGCATTAATTTGCTTTGATGTGATTTTCAATTTATCCAAGGATCTCCATTTATCACTTCCCAGATGAAAGTTATGGTTATAATCAGCAAGATCAATAGACATCAAAGCTCTTTAAGCAAGGTTTAGCAACTGCTTGCTTGAAGCATATATAGCTTGGCTATTAAAATTATCCTGGGTCATTGGATTAAAAATACATCTTGATCTATGGCTCCCATTTCATTTAACTAAACAAACATTAAATTCCTGCCCCTAGAGTCTCACGGTGACACTGGCCAAAATTCAAACCCTGGAAGTTGTCCAGGATATAGAATCATAGAATCATAGAATTATTAAGGTTGGAAGAGACCTCCAAGATCATCGAGTCCAACCGTCAACCCAACACCACCATGCCTACTAAACCATGTCCCTAAGCGCCTCATCTACCCGTCTTTTAAATACTTTATATATTTTAAATACTTTAAATAAAATATATTTAAAAATATATTTTTTAAATATATAGTGTATAGAAAATATTCCCCATTGATTTTCAGACTGAAGGAAAAATTATTAGTCAAGCTAAAATGCTTTGCTGGAGAGGATTTCACAGCACAATGCTGTAATGATAAAAATTCTTTCTTGCCCTTACTACATCTGCAGCAAGGAACTTGAAGTGTGCAGGAGGATGCCCAAACACCCTCATCAGAGGGAAAAGTTAATGCCATGATGACATGTAATACATTGTTCAAGCTAGTTTTAAAGTCAACAATTAGACAAAGGTATTTGTACATTAAATAGGTTGTTTTCAGCAGTTCTAAGTCTTGCAATATACATCTGAGACAGAAATTTCAGAACAATCTGTAATGTTCCCTAGAGACCAATAAACAAGGCCATAATAAATTCAAAAGACGGTTCTGTCATTAGAAAACCTTGTAAGCAGCCAACAGTTTAATTCTTACAAGGTGTGGGAATCACTCTCATGTATCTAACACCCTAGACTGTGTAATTTAGGGTTTTAGAATAAAGATAGGAGACTTAATTACATTGCACACCATTGGAGATAACTTCTTACTGATTTGGCAAGTCAGTAGATTGGATGGGATTTTATTTTCTCCTTTTGTATCCCTCTACAGATATTAAATCCAAGTAAAAATTTAATTTTTCATTAATTTTAGATGCCCTACAAAGTTCTTCAACTGTCATCTTGATTATACCAATATGCTGTGTGAACCTGCACAGAAGAGAGATAACTAATATCTTTTTGGCCCTGGACATAAGGCCTAAGTTAGTAACTGTAGTGCAAAATCTTCGCTTAGACCAAAGTTACGATTTTCAAATATGTACCTGAAAGGAGGGCAAAATACATTTGTTCAAGTATTAGCCAGGCAGTACTACTGGTACATACACTGCAACCCAACAAGTACACGGTCACTAAAACAATTCTGAATGAAAATCAAGCCAAATCATTCCCTTTCTCT
>NW_008824044.1:2205093-2211422 GCF_000699105.1 Pygoscelis adeliae
CACTCAAGTAAATATCTTCCTTCTTCATGGAAAAACCTACCAGCATTCAAGCATGTTTTTAGAGGCATTGCTTTGCCCACATCTCTTCCTTCACGCTCTTATCTGAATCTGTAGTCCCTGGTATCATATTCTTTTCACCTGTATTGTCAGTCGTAGCAACCAATGCTACGAATTGGATCAAAAGGCATTACTTTTCATTGTCACTGATGTGAAATAATAAGCACTGATCTGACAGGTTTAAAAAGAAGAATGAATGGATAAGAATGTAATGAGGCTTCAGAAATGAAACCAACTATCAGTAATATTAATCTTGTTTTCACAACGGACGTTCTGTGAAATAGAAAGGAGGTTTATTTTCCTTGGAGAACCTTGATGAGAACCAGGATTCTTATTAATCAAATGCATTCTTTTTTTTTTAATTAAAAGAGGAGAGAGAGTGCATGCTTGCTCTCATATCCCTTATTCGCCATCTCATTTCCCAATTCATCCTCAGGCAAGCACATCTGGCAGATTAGGCCTCCACTAGAAAAAAATCATGTTCATATTTTTTCTCTCTTTAGAAACCATCAAAACTGAAGCATATCCTGAAAATTTTTAAAATACAACAGCCCCCCTTTACCTACACACAAAGGAACTCTTAATTAAAACTTAATGAAGGACAGAAGAAAAAGCAATAACACAATATCAAGGGACAGGTAGACAAGAAAGAATCATTCACCCTGAGATATTTAATATTTTAATTGGTTATCTGGAAGAAATAAGAAACTGAGTGTTATAAGCCTGATTCTAACCTTATTAAAGTCAGCGGCAAAAAGCCCAGTGAGTTCAATGGGGCCAAGATGAAGCTCTAATTGAATTAGGAACTGACTTCAGAAAAAATATGTTACATTCTTCCCTTCATCTTCCCATTCTAACAGAAAGAAATAAGAAAGATTTATTGAAATCTGTCACAGAAGCAGGTAATTGAGTTTGTTTTGACCTGGATGAATACTCATGAGGAAAGTAACTTTGACTATGAATTCATTGAAATAACAATGCTGGACACTGAGCTGTCCGACAGAAACTGACTACTGCCCTACTGAAGTGTCTTAAACCCATCCTGCACTAAAGCCTGAGGTGTCTAAACACCTTACTGATAAGGTAGCTGTATTTAAACACAATAAATACTGAACCTTTCTCTGAAAAAAAAATATGCAGAATTAGTTGACGGAAAAAGGCACATCCGCTTGTGCTTACAGTCCCCTCTGCCAGTCAGCACTTGCTATAAGTTCACATAAGGAGGAGCTGCCCAAGGAAACGTTCACTCCCTTTTACTGGACGCAAGATGACTTATCGGTTGTTACTGGTGAAAGAGCAGTAATAACGGACCAGGAAAACACCTCCATTTCCCTTTGCCAACAACACCACCTCAGGGTCTTATTCCTCCAGCTGTTACTGGTTGCTGCCACATCTTTGACCTTGGTCATCTGTGAGAGTGACTGAGCTGGGAGGAAGGGAAAATCAGCTATGTAAGGCATATGTTGAGGAGCAGCCCCTCTTCTGTAGGGATTTTCTTCCAGCACTCAGAAGCAGGAGCTTCCAAATTCTACTGAGATAGCAGAACTGAAACATAGAAAGACAGATACAATATCAGAGCCTCTCTTCAACTGGAAGGTTTCAGATAGTGTTACCTAAAGCTGTGAATTCAAGTAACTTAATGGAAATAATGAATTATTCTAAAACTAATTGCCTGCAAATGCAACACTCTAGCTGTTCTTGCATAGTTTTCTGTTAATTACTGTTGTGAGAGCAATTCCTTTTCTGGTTAAAGATAACCATTAGAACAAGAGGGAAAGTGAAGGGAGAGAAGTGAGGAAGAGTCCAACTCCTTGGCCCAGTGGTTAGAGGCTGTTTTCTTTCATGTGGGAGACTAAGCTTGAAACTTCCCAGATCAGTTTCAGAAGGAGAGACCAATTCTATTTCATGAAAACTAATACAGATGAACAATCACCTAGTAATAAATTAGAAGAATGTCAGTCAGCCTGAATCTACCTCTCATATTCTTTTTGATGGCAGCAAAAGAAGTAATTTTACAGAAGAGGGACTTTATTTACAGTGCTTTGGTTTCTGATGTACAATAGGGTTAAGGAATCCAACAAACTTCTAGAAGTTTTTCAGACAAGGCTGTCTCCTTCCCTACTCTCCCTGCAGTGGCACAGGCTTGGGGAAACGCCAAGTACCCATTGTTCCCTTTGGGTCCTGCTGTTCCCAGTAAGGGTACAACCCATCCAAGATCTTCCTGAAGCAAGATTCTGCTTTGAGATATTATGTATCTTTGACTAACAGCTTTTAGCATTCATTAAGAGTGATTGAAAGACATAAAATCAATACCAAAACACAAATAAAGTAAGTGTGGAGTTCCTTTAGTCATGATATGGTAGAACAGATATTTGCTAAGTATCATGACATTTTAGCTAGGTCTTCTTTTTTTTCCCCCAGAATAAAACACTACCAGCATCTTCAGAAAGAGAACTGATAGATCTTTTTAATTTATGTTCATCGTCAGAGCAATTGAAATACATTTTGTAATGCCAAGCATGAGGTGTTCTGGAAATGGATGAAAGCCTTCCTTTGTATTTCTCTGTCCAACTTCTTTGTGCAATATCAGTCCCAATACTTGCAGTGTTACCTTGGGCACATTTGCAGTTTTCAGCAATCGGATGACTGCTTATTGCTGTCTGGGGACATATAAGCTCTTGTGTTCATAATGGAGTATCCACGTACCTGGGAGATATGCACATTAAGTGATGGAAAGCATGCCATATGAGAAAATTGATTGCATATGTCAGCATATGCACCACATTTTTACAAATTAGTCTGTGTTAAACTCCACTATATGCATGACTGTGGGGAGGAGAGGGATGCATGACTTTTGTTCAGACTTGAGCTTCCTGCAAATTTTTTAATCTAGAACGTATTTCCTGTTGAAAACAGCAAAGGCAAAATGCTGTAATATTCTCATATCGTGTTTATTGGATTTATGAATTTTATGAAACTTCAATAACAAGCTTGGGGGAGGCTTGCATAAGCATCAGCATTACATGTTATGATCGAAAGCCTGTATCAGCACAGGATTCTCCCCAAACAATACGTCACTCAAGCAGTAGATGTAGAGATAAGCATTACTTTTATCATGAAAGAAAAAAATCTGGATTATGCTTTTGTTCTCTCCTTCTCCTTCACAATGCTTGTTATCATTTTAGACATCGGCATATGAAAATGGACAAATTCAAGCTCCTCAGAAATAACTCTGCACTGCCTTTTCACTAAAAGGTCCTTTTCCAGGGTTCTGTGGATTGGGTCCTCGAATGTGACCTTATATTACATCATTGCATTTTTCCCCTTCAAACAATGCACTATGATTACAGTACTGGCTAGATGCCATAGTTCTGCAATGTTTTGCTAGGCTCAACAGGAGTTCCATAGCGTAGGTCCTGTTTCTAAGTGATCTATAAAATATATAAAGCAGAGGAAGGTGTTGGAACTGTCTGGCTAACAGCTTTCAAAAGTATTTAGGAATGTAGAGAGTTCATAATTCTTAGAACTAGATGAAACAAACATAACTAAAATGTTAGAAGACAATGCCTGATCCATGTCTAAAAACAAACCCCATAAACTCATTAGAGGATTTGCAAATTGTCCAAAAGGAACAGAAGTGGTTCCACTCCATGGTATGCTGTACATTAATTTTATGCACAAGTGTACAATGATTTATTTACTTACCACTGTTGGGGTTTTGGATGTTTTTTTTCTTAGCAGCCTCCTTTGCTTTCCACTTTCTCTTGTATGTACTTTGAGGATTATAAGGACTGTTTTCACATGGTGAAAATACAACTATGACATAAACCTAGCTAGTTGGAACTTTAGGTTTTTTTCTCCCCTAATAGCAGAAGGATCCATGTGGCTATAGTATTCAGGTTGTTCTTCACGTTGAGAAAATATGTTAGCAATCTTCAGATGCAAAGATTTTCTTCTTTCTTCTGATCCATCTGGTACTCATTACTGACAAAAGTCAGCTCCAAACTGGATAACAGTTCCTGAGAGGCTGAGAGAGCTTTAAAGTGTTAATAAATGTCAGGGGGGATACAAAAATTTAGATCTTCAGAGCTTCATACTCAAGCTAAATGTCATTTGAGCCATGGTGTTCAACAAGAAATACTTCAGATAGGTGTTTATCAATGAACATGTCTCAAGAATGCTAAAGAAAATCCAAACAGAGTGATAGAACGTATTTTAAATTAAACTAACTACCGTGTTATTTCTACTTCGACTGCTAGAATATAGAGAGAGATACAGATGATATATAGTTAAAGCTTAACTAGACCAAGTTCTCCATCACCCATTAACTTCCATTATTACCATCATAGCTGGAGATGGGATTTGCAGTGTTAACAAAAATGACAACAGGTCTGTCACAAAGAGCATTGCCTCTGAATAATCATCCCATTTATTGTCATCAGCAACAGAGGGTGGTGAGCCCACCCATGAGACTGGATGACAAGGTCATGGTTCAGGAACTAGACAAGAGCCTCAGTAAGAAAAGAAGTTTCCTAGTGTCTTCATTGGATATTACCCCCTTGGTACGTAGCAGCTTGAAACCATATGCCTTATTGAAAGGAAACCAAAGGGAGATGTTAAGTTTTGCAGTATTTCAGGGCAGTATTTACTAGGTTCAGAATTGCACACCATACTTCTAAACACTTTCACTACCGTGATCTACTTCTGTTGCTTCTTAAAGATTGCATTTTATACCTCCTATTTAGATGTTTTGTTCACCATGATGCGCAGATGCTACAGAAAGGAGCCTGTGCAAAATCTGAGTAATTCTGAGATAGAAGAACCACTTATTTTCTCAAACCATTAAAAAAGTTCCTAAATGTTCCCTTTCTTTTATCCATATACTCCAAACAGATGTGTGTTTAAAACTTTATGCTATATAAAGTTTATGTCCCTGTTGAGATTTCCATAAAAGTTTATGCCTGTTGAGATTTCTGTCTTTTGATGAAAGCCAGTTGAATAATAAAATCTTAGAGAACTAAAATCATGCAGAGCTTCCAGACCACTTTCCTATTTTTATTTTTATGCACCTTGGATCTAATCATTTTCTAGCAGCACATTAAGTGATTCAGCTAAACTCTAATGGCGTCTGATAGCCTTTCTTAAAAAAGCTGTATATTATACATTATCACAGCAAATATTTTTTCCTTTTGAGTCCCCACCAAGATAAACTACTGAATTGCAAAAGAGGTGTTCATCCAACAAACATATACAGAGTACAAAGTTTACATTACAAAAGGGGGAGGAGCAGTAAAACTAAGAATTCTAACTGAATTTAAGGAGAAGAATCACAGACCTGAAAACCCTAGCATACATAATAATAATGTCACGTTATCTTTGCTCCCTTTTGCTATGAACTGCAAGTTTTCCATGTTAATATCACTCTCTTTTTCAATCACCAATGTGATTTTTAAAATATTAACAAATGGAGATGCCATGTTCATATTATTTCTAATAATTTAAGATTTAAGTTATTATTAGCTGACTAACACTCAATATTTGCCTAGATTGGTGTAGATTTTCCACCAACACACTAAAAGTTAACAAGATCCTTTATGTAACTAAAGTTACTCTCAAATGACAGCACAAGTCTCTGGGCCTTGATCTTTGCTATGCAACTTAGATAACAGTTGAAGAAATTCCTCCTGCAGGCAAAGCTATAATGTACTGTAGAGGTGCCACATATGCTCAGAGTATCAGATAAAACCATTCCATGGGTGTTTTCTACACCAGAACAGTCAGTATAATGTGGGAGTGAAAAAGTTGGAAAGGAATTAATAATTTCTTCCTTTTGTCAAAAAGAAAAAATCAAAATGCAGGGACTTGGCTCTGAAAAAGAGAAGACAGTAATTCTTTCTGGCCAGCAAAATCAGTTTTATTTAAAATGTCTGTCCCAAAATAAAGGATATCAGCTCCTTGTTACAGATTTTTAAATGTTAGATTTATAATTTTAAGCTGGTATACAAATCTAAAATCATTTGTATTCCTCAGCTGAACTCCATTTTATAACATGAAATTTGTTACAAAAATGGGGGTTAGGATTTGGTTTGTATACTAATAAAGTATTCAGCTGTTAGTCTTATAACTGTTAAAAATATTATTGCTGCATTGATCATTGGGAAAATATGTTTACTTTAGATTTCTTGTGTTCTCTTTCATTGTTTTACTTCCTTTTCTAACTTACATGGGTCAGTTAAGTATAGAGCATTAAGTTTGCTTTGAATCATTGATTT
>NW_008824044.1:2211460-2266452 GCF_000699105.1 Pygoscelis adeliae
CACTGATGTTGAAAACTCCTTTAGCACTAAGTAAGAAATTAGGAATGAAGCTCTCCTTTCCCAGTGTAAATTGTATTCTGTGCTAAAGACTGTGAAAGCCATTCACTTTCAACAAACTGATTTTTCCTAATTAAAATTTTCACTGAACTCAGAAAAAAGCAGGTTCTAGAGGGATGATATGAACAGAGCATAAATCAGGTCCTGCAGTTTTATTAGCAAAACCTCAGGTGGAATGTGTGTTCATTTACTGATTCAGTTGACGCAGCTGAATGATTCCTTTAACCAGATACATGTATCTAGGGTCTGTGCAAAAACGCCCAATTTATGGTTGTTTTTTTTTATAATAGCTGCAGCAAGTGCCATGGATGCCTTTCACATCCAACTAAATTAAATGCCAAGTAATCACTTTCCAATGAAGCCACCATTTTAGAAATAGTTGAGTGCATTTACTATGTCTCTCGCTGGAGCTGAGGAGGACAGACTGAAGAATGGCAAACTTAAAAGGTCTAAGTAGCTAGATATTGCAGAGCTGTCCACTGCACATGGCAACGCAAGAGTGCCCCTACAGGCCTAGTAAGTCCTTGTCTGCCTACATTTATGCAAGCCGCTGTTAAGTCGTTCCAGAGCCCTGAAAAGAATCGGTACTCACAGTTGTGGTATCCTGCTCCCTGGGATAAAGAAGGATTGCACTTCAGTCTTCCCTTATCTGAGAATGAAGAGATGCAATGCTGCTGCACGGTGTTGGCCAGGCCTGTTACTTTGGTAATGAAATCTGAGCAGTCTTGTTCCTTTAGTTTTTTATCATGGGCTGCTTAGATTGTCTCTCCCAGTTACGGTTTGTTGCTTGAAGGGGATCCAGCTTCCCTTTTTTCCTATAGTGACTTTGTTGGGAGATTGCAGATCAGCATGACTCCTTTTCCTGGGAAAGAAAATGGAGGGAAGCAGCGACTCCTGCTTCTCCTGGTAACTGATGTTCTTACCTTGCTGATGATAGCTCTACCACACCACTAGCAGGTGTTTGCCAGGCTATGCAGCTCAAATGTGTTTTAATAGGCAGGTGAAGGAGGCTAGGACAGTGATTTATGTTGTGTGGAGGGATATACTAATACAAATACAGCGTAGGAGGAAACATAGAAGCGCTTGAAACAAAACTTGATTTGACAATGTTGCAGGTATCACTGGGAGAAGAAAAGGGGTGGAGATGAGTTTTTCTTTGCAGCACATTGAGGTATGGCTATAGCAGGAGCAGGCATGACAACCCAGAGGTAGGTGGCCCAGACAGCACTGATGCACGGACATTAAAATACAAATCCAGTATCCCTAATAAGCCTGTACTCCAGTCCTTCCCAATACATCTTGATAGCTTTTGTTGTGTTCCATAAATTAAAGGTAATTAAAATATGCTGCAATCACATGTTTTCATTTTGCTGTTTATCAGCGAGGTAAGGTTAAGATGGCTCTGAAGTGATAGATGGGAAAGAGCCAGGTGGATGCAAAGGTAACACAAGGTCAGTGAGCTGTTTGATAAGATTTCAGCATTTTCAATGAATTTGAAGGAGAGAAGGGAACAGAACTAAACTCACTGTGGACAGAAATGAAAGGCAGCAGAGATAAAGATGTAAAATGATCATTGAAGAGTAAAGAGAGATGATGCTAAGGTAATGATGAGGAAGAGCAGTGGAGCCATGAGCCCAGGACTTCACATCAAATGTTGAGTCAGGAGTGAGGAGATAAGAGACTTCCAGATCAGATACAGACTTCTGTGTTAAAAAGAGTTTTGAATGGTGCAGTTTTCATCCTTTGTATCACTTAGCTCTTCAAGCTGTGCTCCCTCAGCTGGAACATTTTTGTGGTAGCAGGGAGATTGCACATAAAGTAGAAGACAAGAAAACACAAAAGGCCAACTTTTTGTTTGCAGGACAGTGTTCCATAAAGCACAGTATTAGAGTTATCTTTTAGAGTTGGACATGGACAGTACATTTTTATTTGGTGGCTAAGGAATTTATCTGTCCTAAATGTGTCTAAATTTCTGAATGGGTATGAGCAACAATCCTTCATACTCTTCTTCTAATTAACATACCTTTCTCTGTTTCTTTTCTTTGTCTGCCTTTTTTTTTTTTTTTTTTTTTTGTGCTAGCAATTTCTTTCAAGCAGAAACCTTTCTACTTTCTCTTATTCTCTCCCATTGGTTACGTCATTGCTAGGTTCAAGAGAATATCTCCAGCATAAAAATGGAGAAAAATAGAAGGATAAGGTACTAACATTTCTCAGAGCCTTTTTTTTTCCCTTCAAGCTGTTTTTAGAATTGGGGAGATAGAAAATGTTTACACTGGGATGATTGACAAAATGGACTTCCTGAGATTTTTAAATGATGCTGCAGAGAAGACTTCACAAACTGAAAAGGCCGTATTTCCTGGAGCAGAGAAAAATGGTTGGGAGTGGTTGTTCACACTATCATCTAAAAAGAAAAGTAGATACATAACACTACACCCATGGGAGAAAGAAAAAACAAGCAAAACTATGAACAATATGGCAATGCATCGTGATAACAAAAACTCATCTTCAAAAAATGTATAAGAAATAAGTGTGCTGTCAACACGGCCATACATCACACACATTGCACCGGTCAAACCAAAATGGTCTAGTAACTACCATTCTTAGTTTTAGCCTAAGGCAAATATGAGGTAAAAATGCATGAAACTAACACTACCAGCTCAGCTAATCCACAGTAATTTACTAATTTGTTTTACAGAATACATATAGCTGTGTTAATTTAACAAGCCAAACCTTCCCATAAAATGGAAAAGGTGTAATAGAATAGGTTAAATTTCACTCGTATTATGTGGTCAAATACCAGTTTTGAGTATTCTTTTTAAAGCTAATTGAACTTGCGTGAAATTGAAGTTGCTTGAACTAGCTTGTCTGATTGAACTAGCTTGCTTGAAATGTTTTCTGTTTTTAAAAAAGTGGCTTCATAATAATAAAAATACTCATAGGAAAGGCAAACTGTTTACTTTCAGCAACAACCCCTTTTATTTTAATATCTTTAGTTTTATAGATCACATTAAGATATCCTACTATTGTGTGATATAATATTGTGTGGACTAGGCTATTACTTACACTGACTTAATACAGAACATAACTACTTAAAATTAAATGTTTCAATTATAATATTTTAATTAGGTTTGAATTTATTGTTGTTTATTTTTTTAATAGATAATTTTATAATTTGACCCTCTTTCCCCAGTATACACATATTTTGTCACTTAGAGTGGTGTTTTTGTTTAAGGGTATATCTAGCTATTAGACAACATGTTTCTAAAGGAGTTTCCAAGATCGAATAAGCATTACCATTCTCACTTTGCTTGACCTGCTCTATTTACACAGGTTTTTATGTTTCTCACTCATTTTCCCTGATGCAATTAGGTTTTTTTTTTAAGAGAGCAAGGATGCACATGCAACATAATCATTAACACCTAAGTCTCCTCCAGTTAAGTTCTCTCAGTCAACACTTCACTGGAAAAATCATAAAATGGATTTTATTGTGTGCTTGTCTAGGAGGGACTAGACCAACTCTATGTTTCAGTGAGATTTAGGCACTTAAATATAGAGCAACTTTGAAATCCAAGGCTTCAGTATTTTTCTAGGTGACCAATATAATTCATTCAAAGCTAAATTCACATATTTAGATTTCTCCTTATATACTTATTTATACACTATCTCCATTAGCAAATACTTATAAACATACATAAATGTGTGTGCATGTATATGCATTTCTTTCAGCAAGTCTTTCATTCTTCCTTGATTTTATAATGGATGCATGGATGCATCCATTTTAAGCATGGATGTGGCAAATATCTTACCATAATACACTTAAGAAAGGATCATGAGACAGGACTTGGAAAGATTAAGGAAAAAAATAGTGATAAAGTATATGAACTCGGAAAGAGATACTGATCTGGAAATGAACTATTAGTGCATGCTAAAAATCCATGTAACTGAGTGATGACTCAATGACTGTCAATGACTGCGGAGGATGGAGGACCGTTTTTTGCAGCTAATATGTGATAACAAACAAATTAATCAAGCTACAACCAAATTATGTAAAATACATTGTGACGATACTGTACAAAAAAGGAGGCAAAATACCTGAAACCCTTCTTCTTCTCATGTCATTCCCAAATCACATTTGTAGAAATTGTTTTGTAGAAATCAGATTTCCTCTATTTTTAATTATGTAAATGATGTACTATAACTTTAAATAGCTGATGTAGATCACCTTACTTTTTATGTCAGTCTTTCAGGTTTTCTCTTTTCCCATCTATTTATGCTTTGGGAAGATCCATGGAATTCTTCCCACTTTTTCAATAAAACTAGCAAAATTTTTATACAGGAAAACCTAACAACCATGAATGACACAGTATGTTTAAGACGGAACTGGGATTTGTTTTTAAACAGAATTTGGAAGATAACACTTTAAATAGATAATGAAACTATGATTTTCGGCATAGTTATTGAGTTCTTAAATGAGGGGGTTTTCAACTTTACATAATTGTGGCTTTTCAACCTACAATAATTCCTTAATAACTTAACCTCTCAAGTTTTATTTTGGTGTTGGTTACTAATGTTTATAGCTTGAATTATGAATATAATTTTATCTTGCATAAGGAAGTGGTTTATATCTGTATCTCTAAAATTGGACCCCAGCCATAACTTTTGTATAACTGATAAAAATCTGCTACTCTGCTACACTGAAGCAAACTTCCTAATAATTGTCATGGAAATAGATTAGTTAAGAGTAAAGAATTGAACACAAAGGTTATCACAAACCTTTTAACTGAAATTAGGTGATCAACTTTATGTATTATGAATTCACTTAAATCTTAAGAAATTAATGTATTTTGCTTTTCAATAAGTGAGGAATAAGAGACAGCTGATTCTCTGATGTATCTGGGTTTCAAGTTCCTAGAAGCTACATTTTGAGCTTAATCTCCCGAATTACACAAGATTTGTAAATTTGGTAAAAGAAAACATTGCCATTAAACTCAAAGTAAGAAATTATTATACATTGTTTTATGTATCTTTATATAAAAAGTTACAAGTAGCAAGCATATGACACAGAAATGGAACAGTAACAGCAATAATTGTGAATGCATGCTTTTTACAATGTATCTAATAAAGGGTTATTTGCCAACTCAAAATATTCAGTAACATACATGCAGATTATTTTCTCAATGTCAGATTCAATCATATTGCTAGATGCTTATCCAACAAACATTTCTATTGAAGTGATTATGAATGGCTAAATACCTGATTTCAATAAATTGTTCCTGAAATTGGGAATTTAACTTGCAACAAAAAGGAGAGAGAAAAAGAAAAAGAAAAATGACTGATAAGCGTAATAACCAAAGTCTTATTGCCTTCTAGTAATTTTACTCAACACTGTTTGCTGAATTTTGTCATGATATGAGAATGGCTGGTCAGAGAGTCCATAAAACCTCTAGCTGGTGTTTCCAAGGATGATAGTTTCATATTTCATTGTAGCATGTTCAAAATCACCCAGGAGCGCACTATTCTCAAGCAGTCTATATAATGAAAACAACGTACATATAACAAAAGTTCAATGTAAATCTTCTTCCACATATCACACAACAAACAAGTAAATAACAGACATAAAACATATCAACTGAAATAAAACTAATTTTTTTTTTTTTTTTTTTAAAAGGACAGTCTCAGTTAGGAGCTAATTTCTTCTTCAAGTTTGCAGCAAATCTCCAAATATATTTAAAAACTAAGGAGCACTTGGTGGCCAGCAACCAAATTACAAAAGAAACATATTACTGTGCAATGGGAATATCTTGCTAAGGAAGTAAGATATGTCTGTGCTTCTTAGTTTTGGATAAAGGCAATGAAATGTAATTAGAAACATGTCCACTCTCTCTTTCAGACAGCTGAAATAATTCACTCTAGATTTTTCCATTCAGAGTTTGTGTGACTGCATGAATAGTTGTCTGAAAGCAAAACAAAGTTAAAACATGTTCTCTCTATGAGGAAAAATACAGACAAATATTTACCTAAACTACCTAGAAGCAATAAAAGCATTAATGGTTTCTTTCCCAGCAAAATTGCTGTATACATATATACACATATAAACATGTATATACACATATCTATGTTTATATATATATACACACATATACATATCTAAATTGACAGACTAGTGGCTATCTATAACTTCATTATAAACATCTGAGATTATGTTTATTGAGATTAAGCGTTAATAACAAATTATACAAAATTAAAAGCCTAGGAAAAGACTCAAAAATGGAAGTTTAATTTGCAAACATTAACATTAGTGCTACAGAATCTCTCAATTTGTCAGTATTACCACATACCCTTCCCCCAACACTTCACAAGGTTGAATAAATAAAATGAGCTGAAATCAAACAGTTTCGCATCTTCCTGTCTTGGGTTAGATTGCCAAGTTTGACACACTATTTCACATGCTGGGACTCTAAATTTTATTTTCATAAATAAAAAAATAAATGAAACACCTGAGCCATGCAAAGCATCTATTTTTGGATGATTATAGTGCTGTCAAGAATAAGGAATTAGTAGCTTTTGCTTAGTTTATGATGCTAAAGTGGTCATCTGTCTTTCAGTTTTCTCAGTTCAAACCTGTCTCTCTCCATACAAGGTGACATATAACTTGAGAACTAACATGCATTTTAGCAATATAACAAATAAAATGGAAAGCAACAGATGGTTCAATTGTTGTATAGGTATGTTTACTTACCTCAAGTTTGTCTCTTAGACCCTAGTTGTGTTGTACTCAGACTCATGTTTGCTTAGAGACCCAATGAGGCAGAACCTGGAATGTTATGGCTATTTCATTCAAAATAATAATGTTTGCATAGAAAAAAAGAAATATATGCATATAGATACTTAATAAACAGCATACCTTGATAATCTGATCAGTATTCATGAAGTAATTTACATTGGCATGCAATTAGATTAAAATAATCAAATAACTTATTTTTTTTAAGAGACAGAAATGCCTTAATGTGCAAAGAAAATATGGAGGGCATGTAAACAGTCACAAGAAGTGCATAAATAATGCATGCAAGAGAAAACACAAATACATATAAAAAGTTTCTGTGTTCTTTTTCAAATAAATAGTTCATAACTGTTTCTGTTTTTCTTTTTCTTTTACTTGTAAACTTTTAATCATTCATATTTACAGTCATTCAAAGTGCAATATACAGTAGAAATAGCTCTTTTATTAAAACTATCATGCTTGACTACTTTTTTATTGATTAGAAAGATTCCTTTTAACTACATTCTTATATGTAAAAATATGAGTATTCTCTATTCACTATGCTGTCTCATGTTCTAATTGATATATATATATGTTAATATGACAAGCCAAGATACTGTGATTAATAATGAAATAGATACGGTAAAGTTTTGCAAATATTGTCATTCATTATATAAAAGATAATGTTTCATGAAAAAAGGGGCTTCCTTACCCCAGGATTGTGTTTCTCATTATTGTCCCATGCATCAAAATGGATACATGTATTTTTTATTTATTGATGTATTGTATTTAGAGATGTTAGACCAACAGAGGATGATACTCAAGGCCACCTCAGTTACAAGGAAACCACGTGTATGTGGCTCTTTCAAAAACTAGATTCACACAAAATCTTCTTTGGTTTTTAAAAATTGTACCTGTTCTCTGTTGACCTGTATGTGTATGCATGTGGGTATGTGTAAAATAGTAAAAGAAAAAGAAAGGTATAAAGAAGAAAGGTAAAACTAAGATACAGGATCCTTCAGGAAACAGGAGCAGAGATGAGAGACAGAGAGACAGGAAGAGAGAGGTAATATGATGGTATGTGCTATCAGGAAACAGAAATTCAATCAATAAATAAAGAAGAAAGAAAATATGTCTTTACTGAATAAAGAGTGAATATGTTTGGGCAATCAAGTCCTTACACAATAGTCTTCATCAAAAATCTATTGATACTGACCGCTGAACAGCTTTATCATGTCTGGACAGCCTGTGACTTGTGGTTGGTACCTCTTCAATTTCATCTATCTCACACGCATCTGCAGCATCTTGTGAGTAGCTATGCTTCATGACAAGGATATTTCTCCTGTTCATGGGCTGAATGAGTGGTTTTACAGGCTGGGGTTGTATTTCTGTCAAGACAGAAGCATCTCTTGTGCTGAGGTTACTACGGCTGCCCTTAATGCTAGACACTTGTGATCCACAGTGATGGTCATGAATGCATTTTGAAGATGATCTCCGCAGTTTATGATAATTTTCAAAGTCATCTGCAACATCAGCAAGGTCAGCTGTAGGCCCTGTCCCTCTGAGGGTGCATAACTCATAATGAGGAGGCTCAAACACCTCCTGGAACACTGTTTGATCAAAGTCTGTTTTCCTTTGGACAAATTTTTTACGAGGCTGCTTGATCTGTACTATAACAGAGATAACAATGAGGATGATCACAATGCAAGAAGTCACCCCAATTATAGTCCCACTGGTATTGGTAAGTTGGTCCAATAGGTTAGCTTTTCTTTTTTCTGTGTGACAGGAGAAAGAAAAAGCACAATATTAATTACAGTTCAAGAATAAAAACAACCATGATGGGTTCACAGATTACTGCAAAGCCGAGCCTAGTCTATGTCTGAGTTCATTTAATCAATCTAACTGACAAAAAGAAAAAAGGAAGAAATCAGGCGTTCATGAAAACCAAATAAACAACACACAGGTCCTCTGTGTGCCTATTCACTTGGAAAGTGATTTATGCAGGGCATATTACAAGCTTAATTAGATAAAAGAATTATTTGCAGTTTTTATAAAAAGCAACCACCATAACAAGCAGATGGCTTTAGTGTCACCTCTGAAACCCATTTGCCTGCTAAAGCCCCCAAGACTGTTACAGATGTTTGCTTCATTATTTTCCGTCTCTTTTAGTATATGTACACAACTAGGACATTAGGACCAATGAAAGAGCAAGACTTTATAGGATTTGAAAAAAAATTATTCTTTGCATTGGGAACTTCGGTGAAGTCCTAGTATTTATGAGCTGACTGGGACTGTTGACAGTGTTCAATGAAAAAGCTAAATCAGGAGAAAATAGAAAAGTTATTCAAATTGAGGTTTCAGAAAGGAAAAAAAAAAGTGTGCAAGTTATTCCTTTTGTTCCTGACCTCTTAATTACCACAACTTTTCTAAACACCCATAAAAATCCAAAAGCTAATCCTACCTACTATCCTTTACTCAAGGTCCTCTAGGAAGTTAGCCAGCAAATTCAGCATTGTGGATGAAGAAAAGCAGAAAATATGTAGTAAAATAATAAAAAGAAAACCAGCTTTACCCTACTGTTGTGTATATTTCTCTGTGATTTGCTTTCAAATGGCTGCAGACACATAAGACAGTGACTGAACCTTGTAGAAATCCAAGCTGAAAGCATTCCCATCAGTCTCACAGGCATAGCAAGACTCGACAACTGTGATTAAGTTTCAACACCCAGTTCAGTGTAATTTTTCCTGGCAACCTAAAACATATCAAAGGACTTAACAAAAGCTTTTGAAATGAAAGTTATTGGCACCAAAACAATAACATCCATCTCTTCATAATCTCCTAGATACCAAAAATGAACTTTTCAGTACTCCCCATTGCCTACTCTTGTAGATTCACCTGGGGTTTCTATAACTGACTGACACAGACTCTAGGGAAGTAGCAGAGTTAAAAAAAGTAATACAGCAGCAAACAACCTTTTTGTTGAAATCAGCAAACGTCCTTTTTCTAGTCAGAAAAACAAGAGAGGGTACATGCACAAGACCCAACGAAAAGATGCTTGGCAAATGAAAGATGAAAATCATTCTGGAAATTAAAGAGTGGGGAAGGTTTTCTGTTTTCCTCTGTGCTGAGGAGTTAGAGAACAGATAATTATTTCCCAATCATATGTTTAGTTTCTTTGAAGAATATTATGCCATGACACAGTTTTGCTGTGTTCTTTTTAAGTATGTTTTCGTTTGTGGTTTACCCTATTGCATTGCTTGTCAGGATTTCACAGGCTTCAGCGGACTTATGGGCTGACTGCTAATCCATCTCATTCTGAATTTTTTCTTGATTGGTTCCTAAATTTGGCATATCTCGTGTTTCCAGGAACAAATCTCCAGCAGTGCAGTGAGGGTGGGGGCCGGCGGGAGGGAAGCAAACTGTCTCCCTAGCCTGCAATGTAAGTTAGCTAAGCTCTTTTCCCTGAAGACAACACAGATGCTGATTTTTTTTTTTTTTTTACAGAAACAAAGCAATATTTAGAAACCATTGTCAGCACCTGGTTAGGAACATCAGTCCCTACCTATGAAATAGACATTATGCCTGATTTCCTGTGCTTCTTCCTTGCTCTTCAATTTCACTTGATTATAGATAGATTTGGTTGCTTTCTTACAGTGTTAATTCCACTTCACCTTGGCTTTTTAGCTCACCTGGGCTATTATGGGCATGGCATGCAGCTAAAAGACACCTGCTACCCATATGTTACTCCACTACAAAGGTAACTATGACAAAAGAACCAAAATGTGACTTTTAATTACATTTTAGATTGTATGGGAAACAGAGATCAAGTGATCAGAAAGCCTGTCAGAAGGACATAACCAGCCAGAAGGACATAACCAACACAAATCAACACCAAATGCAAACACTGAAAGTAAAATCCATTGGTATTTTTACCTCTCTTAATTTTCTCTGTTACTTGATGTATGCTTTCCCTGAATTACTCTTCCTGAGCTTTGACCCATCTGGCACATACTTAACAAGAAACTAAGGACAATATGTTGTATCCCACACAGTCTAAATGACTTGACATTTCCAGTTCTACACATTACCTTTGCAGTGGTTTTCATCCCAAGGATACACACAATTCTGGAGTCCATTGCAGACCAATGTATTATTAATACACATATTACTGTGGCAAAAGAATGTGTTGGCTTCACAAGGGGCTAAAAACAAGAGAGAAAAAGCTGATGTTAAGTAGTAAATCATTTAGGTCTCCGCAACAAACACATCTAGGAGTGATCATGTAATCTGTAAAAGGAAAAAGCTATACAACACAGGTTTCTTGAGCATATTTAATATTCAACAGGCAGCATTGAGAGCACTCTAGTCACACACTGTTTGTTATTCTGTGGCAGGAGATTTTCAGTTCTGTCTAAGACTCATGGACTTTCCCATAGTCTGACTCTCATGGCTCTAGTGGGTTGGCCCCCATACATTGGTGGGGGGTCATTGATGTGTTATCAACAGATTTAGCCATAGATCCAAAACACAGCACCCAATCGGCTGCTATGAAAAAAGTTCTCTATCCCAGCCAGATCTGGTGTATGGGAAATAATTTGTTTTAAATTTTCTTGCTGAAACTCCAGTTTTATAAGAAAACTTGTGTGACTCAAAGAAGATATGTACTTTAGTGCCCATATCAATAATGCCTGAACATTTATACACAGAGAAAAAAAAATTATTTTTAAAACCTTTTAGTCATAAGAAAGGCTTCAGTAAAAAAGTACCCCTTAGATCACAAGTGTGAAGATTAAAAAAAGCAACCGTCTTCAGCGTCCCTGAAGCCCATGGTCTAGGAGAATCATGCAGATTAAAGCTGCAGAATGAAGGCTTTACTGAAGGCCATATACTATTACTGTGAAGAAGAAGCTTGGAAGCCATCAGAAGGAATTGTACATGCTGCTAAACCGTGCTACCTACTCAAGTGTTGGGAGATCCTTAGGTGTTGGGGTTATAAAGATATTACTCCAAAATTATATAGCATAGTAAAGATAAATTACTCTTCATATTTCTTTTATTAAAATCAAACCAGAACATCTTCCTCCGTTTAGAAAAAGAGCTACAAACTGTATCAGTGTTAAATCAGAAAAAATGAACTGTTTATGTATTTTTTAGCTCAAACAACCCAAAAGCATTATTATAATTATTTTTAAGGGAAAGTTAAAAAACAAGCTAAGACACTTAACTAATCAGAAGGGAGTTATGATGCTTATGATACTTAGAATTTGATGCTTCATGGCAATTTTTCTCCTCTGCAACTTTAAAAGCAGTTCCTATGACAACATATATGCATAGCATAGAGACTGACTCAGAGCAGATGACTGCTTCAGTGGTTTGCTAGCTAAGGACAGTACAAAAGATTTATATTGCAGAACTTAATGACTCCATATATCATGTCAAGAAATCCACTTTTCAATAAGTGTTTAAGTTCAGATATCCATAACTGACCACAATGGCTTCTTCAGAGCACTTATGGTCTGTTAAACAAACAGTAAATGCCATCAAAACACCCCCAAATATGCAACCATCCACTTAGATATAACAGTATACATATACAGTATCTCTTAGCCAATGCAGAAGACTGATCAGCCAGACTGGTTCTGCCCACTGTTCAGTTTTTGTAAAAATCTGGTATACCATCTCCTAAGCTGCAGCGGCCCTGGTCGGGTGTTAAGTTTGTTACAGGAAGGATTTTACCTTAAACTGGACAGAAAGAGCAGAACAGCACACGTGCATATTAGCAAGGGAGGGTGCTTTCGGACAGCCCTTATCGATCTGTTGCTGTCATTTGGGGACAGTGAGGGCTGAGATGGAAGATACTGTGTCACATCATAATGTGACATATCATATAGGGAACCCACCAGAGGCACTATCATCCTTTCACACTCTAGCTGCAATCCCTGTTTCTGGGCAAGGGATCTTTTGGGACTGGTTATTTCCAACATACAGAAAGAGTCTCACTGCCTGTTCTAAGTGAAAAAGTGAAACAGAGAGGGAGAGAACTTATGAAAGGGAAACCTAAGAAAACCTAAGTAACTACCTATTCAAAATACTTGGTAATAAGTAGGAAGTGGACAAGAAAAGAAGACCCAAATGACAAATGGAGAAAGCTCAAGGAGTGACAGGGGAACAAAGAAAAAAAATAAGTGCAGGATTAGGAAAGTTTATGTTAATAAAGCCGTAAAGAAGAAAAAAAACCACACCAAAACATAAAAAAACATACAAAGTGGCATGAAAGGCCTTAGAAGTGAAGTGGTGAGGACAGAGTGCTGTGTCTGAGCAGGCAGAACCTCCTAGATCTCTATGACTTGCTCTTGCCACTTTAAAATCAGTCTGATTTAATCCTGAATGCAACAGCATATAAAGGATTAATAGTGGAAAAACAACCCCCCAAAGAATAAACAACAATTTAAGGGGAGGAAGGACAGTTTTGCGAGGCAGAAATGAAGGAATTTAAAAGTATGGTGGTGGTAGAAAAGGAGAACTACAGGAAGGTAGTAAAAGAAGTGAAAGGAAAAGGAAGAAAGAGAGAACTGCACAGCAGAAATAGATGACACTTAAGGCATTCTGCACTGAAAGGAATGACAAGAGATTTTATATCAAATGAAAAATATTAGGAAATATTTCAGAAATAAGAAAGAAAAAATAAGAGCAGTACAAAAAAACATTTTTTGCAGATTTAAGAAGAAGGGATAATTATGCAAAGTGGTAGCAGCGAGACCTGGAAATGAAAGGCAAGAAAAAGGAAGAAAAAAGAAAATGTCAGTTTCTCTAAATTGTGCTGTTGAACTACGGAGGAAAGAGATGGTATGTGAATAAATGTCAAAACTAGATGAATAACAAGGCAGAGTAATTTCAGAGTAAGTACAGCAAACTTAGCATGAGAGAAATGCAAATGTAAGATTCCTAAACCTAATGACAAACAGCCCCCTCTTGTTCATGTTTATAAAATTAGTATAGTCAAGTCCTCTCTGTGGTCCCTTGAACCTGGAGTAATTAAGCTGGACAAGAAATCAATATATTTTCCCCACTCTAATGAAGGCTTTTTGTTAGAATGAATGAAAGCATCAAGAGAAGCTGAAAAATTGTCAGTTCCATTGTGCAATGGAGGAATTAGGTTTTTTGCCCTTGAAGAGGCACAGCAAAGGGGTCTTGGGATGCTGCATCAAGGACATTATAGTAATAGCAAAAAGATAAATGAACTGGTAGCAAAGAGGATTCTTTTACAGCAAGATGGATCTGATCCTGATGCTTTCCTGAAGCTGTTAAAGAACCAGGTTGGGAGTGGAATCAAGCAGACAAGGTATGTGGCAGCAACACTTGATAGCTTAACCTAAGTCTTGAACATCATCTATGGCAATGCCTCAATATGTAAATGTTTAAACCTGAGGAAAGTTTGTGGATGTTTTCACAAAAGGAAGCTATTGCTATCACTAGCTTCAACTAGATAAAGCAACACAAACCTCTCCACCCAGCAGAAGCCCTACTCTATCAGTCTATGGTCTTCCCCATGACCATATAAATGTCCTTTATATGAAAGAGCAGTGGGAATGCACAGAGCTCTGCCTTGGGTTGGGCAAGGAGCCAAGTGAGAGCTTTTGGGTCAGGATTAGTGGGCAGCCCAGTGTTAGCCCACAGCTACCAATACTGTAGTTAGTGTCTGTCTGCTATGGACTACCTGATCGGAGACAAGAAGTAGATGAAACCTTCTTCAGACAGCTGGAAGAAGCCTCACATTCACAGGCCCTGGTCCTTATGGGGGATTTTAACCACCTGATATCTGTGGAGGGCAACACAGCAGGGCACAAGCAACCCAGGAGGTTTCCAGAGTGCGTTGATGATAGCTTCCTGATACAGGTAATCAAGGAGCTGATGAGGGGAGATCTGCTGGGCCTCATACTTTTATAAATAAGGAAGAACCAGTCGGGTCTGTGAATGTCAGGTGCAGCCCTGGCTGCAGTGATCATGAGATGGTGGCATTCAGGATGCTGCAAAGAGAGGATAAGGCAAAAAGCAGGATCACAACTCTGGGTGTCAGGAGAGCAAAATTTCACTGTTAAGGGGTCTGCTTGGAAGAATGCCATGGGAGGTAGTCCTGGAAATACAAGGGTTGCAGGAAAGTTCATTGATTCTGTAAGATCACTTCATCTGAGCTCAATAGTTGTCTATCTGGACAAGCAGAAAATCCAGTGATGGTGGCAGTTGGCCTGCACAGATGAACAATGAGCTCCTGACTAAACTCAGTCATAAAAAGGACACATGCAAGAGGTGGCAGCAGGGTCAGATGATTCCAGTAGAAATACAGGGGCACTTACCAAAGATGCAGTGATATAGTTAGGAAAGGTGAAGCCCATCTGGGGTTGAATCTAGTGAGGACTGTAAAGGGCAACAAAAAGGACTTCTACAGGTATGTCAGCTGCCAAAGCAAGATGGGGAAAAATGTGAGTGTGATGCTGAATGGGGCAGAGGACCTGGTGACAAAGGACATAGAAAAGGCTGAGGTACTGAATGCCTTCTTCTCCTCAATCTTTTTTCTGTGGGATTTGCCTTTTGGAGTTCCAAGCACTTGAGATGAAGGAGAAAGCCTGGAGCAAGGAAGACTTACCCTCAGTGGAAGAGAACCAGGTTAGGGAATATTTAAACAAACTGGACAGACAGGAGCCCATGGGCCCTGATGTGATGTCCCCAGTAGTTGACTAATTGTGAGGCCACTCTTGATTATTTCTGAAAGGTCCTGGTGATCGGGGGAGGTTTCCGAGGACTGGAAGAAAGCAAATGTCTCCCTGTCTTTGAGAAAGGTGAGAAGGAGAATCCTGAGAGCTACAGGTCAGTCAGCCTCATCTCGAGCCCTGGGAAGGTGACAGAGCAAATAATCCTGAAAACCATTTCCAAACACATGAAGGACAAGAAGAGTGTTGTCTGCATGGACTTATGAAAGGGAAATCATGCTTGACCAACATGACAGCCTTCTATGATTGGATGACTGACTTGGTGAGAGAGGGGAGAGCAGTGGATGTTGTGTTTCTCTACTTAAGAAAAGTTTTCAACCCCGTTTGCCATAACATCCTCATAGACAAACTGATGAATACGGGCTAGACAAATAGACAGTGAGTTGGACTGAAACTGGCTGAACTGCCAAGCTCAAGTTGTGATCAGTAGCATGAAGTCCAGCTGGAGGCCAGTCACTAGTGATGTACCCCAGGGGTCAGTACTGAGGCCAATACTCTTTAACCTCTTCATTAATATCCTGGATGATGGGACAGAGTGTATCCTCAGCAAGTTTGCAGGCAGTGCACAACTGGCAGGACTGGTTGATAGACCAAGTGGTTGGGTGGCTGTACAGATGGGCCTCAATAGGCTGGAAAAAAAGGAACTTCAAGCAGATCTACAAAAGGAAATGCAAAGTCCTGTGCCTGGGGAGGAATAACTTCATGCACCAGTACATGCTGGGAGCTGGCCATCCGGAAAGCAAGTTTGCAGAAAAGGTGCTGGTGTGCAATAAGCTGCCCATGAGCCAGCAATGTGCCCCTGTGGCAAAGAAGGCCACCGGTATCCTGGGCTGCATTAGAAAGAGCACTGTCAGCAGGCTGAGAGACGTGATCCTTCCCCTCTGCTCAGCACTGATGAAGCCACATCTGCAGTGCTGTGTCCAGTTCTGGGCTCCTCAGCACAAGAGAGACATGGATGTACTGGAGTGAGTTCAGCAAAGGGCCAAAAAGACCATTAAAGGCTTGGATCATCTGACATACGAGGAAAGGCTGACAGAGCTGCGACTGTTTAGCCTAGAGAAGAGAAGGCTCGGAGGGGGCTCTCATCAATGTGTACAGATACCTGATGGGAGGGAGTAAAGAAGCAGAGACAGGCTCTTCTCAGCAGTGCCCAGTGACATGAAAAGAAGCCAAGAGCACTAAATGAAATACAGGAAATTCCCCTTAAGTGCAAGAACAAACTTTTACTTTGAAGCTGGTCAAATACTGTGCAGGAGCTGGTTTCCCAGAGAGGTTGTGGAGTCTCCATCACTGAAGATATTCAAAACCCAACGGGACACGTCCCTGAGCAACCTGCTGTAGCTGACCCTGCTTTGAGCAGGAGGATTGGACTAGACCATATCCTGGAGTCCCTTCCAACCTCAACCCCTTTGTGACTCTCTGAAAAGATGGCTTCATAATCAGACAAAAAGTAACAGCTGGGAACACACAGTTATGTTATTTCTCCTGTGTCCCAAAGCTGCCTTGAGTCAAGTCTTTGATAAATTGTTGGATTTTTTACAGCATGAAAACACTATAATTTAAATTAAATCACCAATTAAAGAAAAAATATTATTAAAGGTTCTTTTTCCAGTTTGGATTTGAACCAATGATTATTTTTTATGTAAAATTATAGTTTATATAAAATAATATATACAAAATGAAAAACTTCAAACACTTTCATTCTACATTATTTTTAATGATAATATTTTCTTTTTAATTGTGTGGTATGTGTAGGGATACCTTGTATCTTAATATACAAACAGATTTTATAGTTATTGAATTAAATATAATGTAATGTCTTCTGCTTTGCAACAAATATTTATACTGAACACAAGATGGTGCACTTATCCTAGAAGATATGTAAGCAAGTGAGTTAACAGGAATAGACTCTGATATCCCAGAGTCTTCTTCATGTTTAGGAAACCTATACTTTAAAATATCCTATAATAATAATCCTATTTCTGTTACCTGGCATGTAAATATATTTTATTTCTAGTACAAGTTAGGAGATTGTTATAATGATCATGTTTCCAGAAGGTTACCATCACAGTATTCAAAAAAGCCTGAGCTTAGTATTTGAAGGTTACTGCTTTGAAAATTTATAAAAATTTAGCCAATGGAGTTGTCTATATTTTCTTGCTATTGGAAGGTTTTGGGAATGCACATGGAGCAAATAATCTATACATTTTCATTTATCAATGGAACATGATCATAAATTCTTTTAATCCTGAATAGCCCTAAGGCAGAGAAACATAAAAAGCATTAATATTTCTTCCATATGCCATGTTTATAAAGTAACATGAAATAAAAGCAGTCATATTTTATATTTTAAAAAAATAATACTGCTTTCACTGAGACAATAAAATAAATAATCAGAAGTAATACATGCACATTTATACTATAAAATAACAATATTTATAAAGCACTATAGCAATTAAATATTCTATGTGTTATTAATAATTATTATACTATTGTGATGTTATGACATTAATAATAAAATACATTATCTGTGTGTGTTGAGTATCATTTTATTGGGCATTACAGGATACTTTGGGTATAAAATGCAAACACTGCCAGGTCAAAACATTTTTACAAGTTGAAGTCAAAAGCTGACTTGTTACAGCCCTGGTGTGAAGCCTGGCTGTTCCACTTCAGTGCATTGCTTTCCTCAGTGTATTTACACTGTTTCTCAGCACCATGCAGAGTTAGTGCAACTCCTTTGCTTCTAGGGTGTGAACTAGCTCTGAGCAAGCTAGCTTGGTTGTCTATGTCATACTTCATTGAACCGTGTGGATTTACCCTTTGAGCCTGTTTCAAGACAGGGATTTCAGTCCGGGACTCCCTAATCTTAGATGAATGCCCTACCCTACTTGCTATTTTTAGGCTTCTCTCTCTTCCCCCCTTCCCTTCTTGTCATAACATTTTTGAAAGGTCTTGCTTTCTCCTGAGGGTGAATGGGAAAATTCTGAAATCTTAACAATGGTTAGATGTGAGAAATATTTTACACTGAACTTGTTAGACATTTCACACCTACTCCTCATGTACTCAAGATAGCTCACTGCATCGTGCTCTGCACATTAATTCTTTAAGTATAGATAATTTGGATTTTCCCACTGTTCCTTACTGAAAAATAGAGCTTTCTTTCCTTCACAAGAGAAAGAAAAAAGAAATTCTCCAGATGTCCCTTGAATCTTCCTTGAAACAGAAGAAGTTTTCTCTCAGCCTCTCCAGGGAACAGTTCCTCAGTCACGCTGAGAGACTGTTTCACTTACTTTATTAAAATTATAAAATTATTAAGATGGTTTTAGTACGGTACACTACAAGTATATTACCTAAAGTAAAATTACTTGTCTTTTCATGTGTCATTAATGAAAAAAAAATCTTATTAAAATACAGCTATTAGAAACTTTAAAATGAAATGTGCTTAATACTGAATTTTCCTTCTCAGTCACCTTCAGACAGCTCTGTTCAAGACAAATGTAACTTTTACGGATGGTTAACACCAGATACACATCGATAATCTAGTCTTTGAAAAACATTCATATGTGGTTTCATGGGGGTTTTTTGATATACAAACTCACCAGAGAATGGCAGCTCAGGAGCATGTGCTCAGAGCTCCAGTCTGTGTTCAGTTTATACACTCTAGGCACCACACACGGTTTGTTTGTTCAGGGTCAGAGAGTCATTGGGATGCTTAGCCAATGAGGGTTTTTCACTAGAGATAGCTGCAAATAGCTCAGAGGGTAAGAAAATCACAGATGAGTGCTCACCAGTAAGGAGGCAATCCCGATATTTTCTTTTTATATATTAATGTGGAAGCAGGGAGCAAAACCAGCAAAGCTGCAATCTATTTACACTCCTAAGTCTTGTAAAGGGAAACCATCTCTTCACATGTGTTGCACTTATCACTTTGTTGTTCCCTTTCTCAGTAGTTCCCTTTGCATTACCAAAATAAACACAGTCATTAATACTGCATACCTGCAGTGCCTTTTCTCCATTAGAGAATTGCCCATGCTGGGATGATCATCTTCAGGGATTCTGGCTGTAAACAAGGACTTGAGTGCTGTTATTCGATAAAGCTGTGCACTACTCTTCTAAACATGGCCCTAGATTTCTATTCAAATATAGGTTTTGTTAATAAAAAGAAAATAAGAATGACAGAACTTGTGCTGCTTTAGGAAAGCTACATGTGATGGGGCTTTAAAAACAGGCTTAGAGCTCAAAGGGGCAACAAAATAAGTGAAGGAATGATACTTCTCTGGTCTGGGGTTTGTGATGCAGCGTTATGGACAGGGAAGGAAGCAGTGCTATCAAATAGCAGTCAGAGGTGAGAGAACGAATATCGGTCCTGCTGCGCATACAGAGGGATTTTCTCTTACCCATATGCCCTGGTTCTACAAATCTGCTATTAGGTTAAAGCGTAGGTGTGTCTGCTCACGAGGAGCTCTTTGAAGAAGCTGTAGGTGTAACGTGTCTGTCATTAATCAGGCTGGAGATCACTCTCACAGTCATGGAAAATGAAATGAACAGTTAGTCAGTGGGTGGAAAAACAAAGACTCATTTTTCAAGTCATCTTACCAGATGAACAGACATCTTTTGATGATACCAGCTTTGTTGTTTTCCTTTTTCTGATTCTTAAATTAATTCATTGGATATTTGAAATCTATTGTAGACAGTGGCTACCATACACAAAAATATGATTAGATATATATGCTTAGAAGATATATTAAAGATTAAAAAGGTAAGGACATAAGCAGACAAAACCCATAATGATAGTTGGAATAGCTAATAATGCTGATCATGAAATATCAGATCATCACTGTAAATTATCAGCTATTAAGAATTAATTGGTTATTAAGTGTTACTTAGAGCTCTACTACTATTTTGATGATGTGAGAATCATTACTGATTTTCTGGTGTAGGAAATTTAACAACTTCTTGCATTGATGCCTTTCCTTCAGACATATTTATAGCACTGCTGCTCTGCAGAGCATCACTGCTAGAGGTTTGGAAACTTGTGAGACCACTTTTTAGACACCAGCAAAAAAGACATATATATTTCAAATGTAATTGGAGCACACTTATCAAAGCATATGAAAATAATCATGTAAGAAATCTCTTTAAGATTTCTCTGTTCTACACAAATGTCAAGTCCCCAGGGAACAGCTTTATAACAAGAATTAACACTGAACAGACTTACACAGAAAAAAAAAAAAACACATTCTTCAGGCTAAGTAGCCAGTTTCTACAAAAAAAACCACTTTCAGTTCACAGAGTCTTGTGTAAGGGAAGACTCGCAATCTCGACAAGTTAACTCCACGCTAGGGAGAGGAACTTGAGGAGCTACAGATCACAACACCTCCTGGTCATTCCCACAGCAACAGTAAATACAGGAATTTTACTTTGTCATTCTTTCTCATACACATAACCACAACATAAATGTAATCTTCTATTTTGTTTCTTTCTCAGCTCTAGGTGAACAAAATAGCTTTTTTCCTCTTTCTTTGTCCCCAGGTAGAGACACAGGTGTCTCTTCCCTGATGCACATCTCCCTGAATGAGGTCTGACATTCCTTCTCTTCCATGCAGATGATTTAATTATTCCCACACGCTGCTGAAAGACATTGTAGTTCACATGCTATGAGCTGTGTCTTGCAGTGCGCGCACTGGACATCTGCTCTAGCTGACTCCTGACAGCCAGCACCAGTCTGCGGCACAGGGCAGGACTTGCGGAGAACTGACATGGCACAGAAAGTACAATCTGCAACACCTTTAAATCTTTAAAGTTAATTTCCTGCATTAAAAACACAGATGCAGTTTCTTTTACTATTTATGAGCAGGCTGTGTATACATATCTCAAGGCACAATTTAGCCCTTAATAAATTTTCAGTTTTTAGCATGCAATGACTGTTCAAAATAAATTTACAGAAAACACATCACGTTAATATTTTCAACTTCCCAGTCAGAATACCATGAAGTATAAACTATTGTCTGTTTACAAGAATGGAGTAGCTCATAAGATGTAGCATGTCAGGTAAACATATTAGGAATACTGTAAGAGAAAAAAACACATTTTTCCTTATTTTCCTTTAAAATATGAAAGCCTTGCAAACACACAGTTATTCAAACCTGCATTTAAAGCTAGTCATCATAGTGCTTCACTTGCCGGTTCTTTATATGCTGTGAACCTCGAGTGTCTATGCAGTTGTTTCTAAGGTAACAGATCAGGATGCCTTGTGAAAAAAATGAATCAGATCTTGAATATTCAAGACATCTCCAGTTGCAGAAATGAGAAAAGGGCAGTATCATCTCAACTGAGGGTTCTCAATATCTTTTAGACCCTGGCCTGATTTGCAGACAAGAAAAACATAATCCACCCTAGGGCTGTAGTGTGAGAGTACAGTGGCGTATGCAGTTTCAGGCATGTAGACTGTCAGAAATTTTTAATCAGAGCCATAATTAAGGAATTACGGAGGCTGTTCTCAACAGAGTCTCATTGCCTCATTGCAGGGTACACACACGCAGAATACAGATGAAGAATGTGTCTGGTAGGATTGCGCCTTCATTCCAACCACTGACAGCCTCACAGAAATCTTCCTGCCAGACATGTGATGCACAAACCAAAAAATACATTAAAAATGAACATGAATCAGCATGTGAAAATAAATGCATATACTCTTTTTCCTCAAGGGACCAAATATGCATTATTTCCATCAAAGAAAACCAATCAATATCTTTCACAGGTGATTACCTGAGCCAATCATTTTCAGTGAATGGGATTATTGGTGTTTGTTGAGGGGGTTTTGTGGTTGGCTGGTTTGTTTGTTTGTTTTAAACTGTCTAGAACTACCTTTTGTTCCTTTCAAAAGTTGTTTTATTTATTACCTGAGTCCAGAAATCATATAAACATATGAATGCAAGCAAGGTGCACAGAGAGAATATTAACCAAAATATCATGTAAGGCTTTTAGAAAACTTCCGTTACTGCAAAAAAATAACTACATTCTTTGCCTAACAATATCTGACATATATGTTTATTGATATATGCATTCTGGAATACGCACAAACACACCCACCATTTTTGATAAAATAATCATAAGGTATTTTTCAAATGCCCATCTTAATGAGATCTAAAAAATCAAATTCATAGAAAAGGATCAGGCTTGATTAAAACCTTTGGAGCTGTATTATTTTCCATGTTGTGTAAGGGAAAACTGAGACATAACGGCTCAGTAGCTTGGGGATCAGATAAAAGTCGCGTTCATACAACTGGACAGATCATGTCTACTCGTACCTATCTTCCTGTCTCTGAATCCTGTGCTCTACCTACTGTGTTACAAACTATTGCACACTATAAATGCTTGGAGTAAATACTGTTGTGAATATTTACATAGCTTGTTTGGGAACATTCTTCAGTGACTACTCTGCATGAAGAAAACATTAACAGGTTTTGGGACCTGCATCATTTAACAAACTGAAAGGCAGACACATTGATTAGGGTCTTACGTTCTTGGAAAGATGTGAAGAGCATCTGGAATCGGCTGCTTCGACTGCCTTCATCTGCCCACATGCGGATTACACCGAGACCTGTCCGCAGCATTACATCATTAGCAACAGTGCTGCAAAATTTCGCTTTCAAATCCTCCACGGAGCTGCTTCCATCATAGACAGCTACAAAATTCCTTTTGCATTCGTTGGAATTCTGCATCTCGTAGTCCAAGAATCGCAAATAGATCTATGAAACAAACAAAGAACAAAGGCAACATACAGACATTTGAGAATGACTAAACAAACAGTAAACACCTTTGCTCTACCTTGTGGGAGAAAGACTACACAACACCACCATCAAAATAATTTTTATGGAGCTGGTGATCTGTAGACCACTTCCTTGGAAAGGCATTAATACAGAAACTGAGCACTGTTTATACTTCCTGGTATTTTGTTGTGCTTCAAAGTAGAATCTAGTTGAAGATCTGGATATTTTTGTTGTTCTTTGCAGTAAGGTCCTATTTTCCAAATATATACCCGTCTTTGAGAAGTATGTACAACAGTCCTTTCAGCTGAAGGACAGACAAGCTAGAAATTTCTTCTTTTGCTGGCTGGTACAATATTGCTCTATTACTTGCCTGATCTGGAAAATAATAAGGCAAATAATTGCTGCTCCCTCCCCAGCGTCAATATGTGTCATCTTTGTGATATGTCTCAGCTATACTGATTTAGGAAGTGAGAATCTGGGAGCCAGGCAGAACTCAATCATTAATCTTTTTATGTTTCCTCAAGCAATTTGGCCACCATCTCAGCTTTTCTAAACAAAGCCTTATGGTATATATCTTCATAATTTAACAGGGTTGAAATCAAGCGTATTTTGTGGAAACTGCTAGAAACCTAGAAAGTTTTTTAGGAAATGTCTCTTGCATACAAGCTAAGTTCTCTCACAAATGTAATAGATGTATTGCCCTTTGCAAAAAACTCTTTAAATCTACCCAAAAAGAAGCAGGGGTGAGGACAAAATGCTATCCAGCTATATGCATCTTCATTTGAAAAAATAACCAAAAAGAAAATCCACTGTATTAGACATCAGCTATACTTCTTTATAAACAATCTTATTAGCTTCAGGTAGTTTTTTATATGCACAGGACAATTGCTTAAAAAACTTCTCTGCATTTGCATAAAGTAGACGAACATAGCATAACCTAGTAGCAACAGGACTCACCACCTCATTAATATATTAAAGCTCTTATGGTTTGAGAATTATGTGCTACTAAGCAGTCTGCCACTGTTTAATAATAGCTCAGATTTTTAAATGAGCCTTTTCAGGTAGTGTATTATGGTACATTTTCATTTCTTGTTATGCTTTGCAGCTGGTCTCTCTGAAAAGAATATTTGTAAAACAATTTTTACTAGCATATGAAATTTGGTATACTAAGTTTCATTTTGCTTGCCTCACCTTTTTCTAGTAAGTTATTTCTTACAGTAATCCTTACTTATGTTCCAACATTCCCATCCTCCAGAAGAACTCAGAGGAATATAGTTCAATTAAATTGCAGTTAACTGAATTCTACTTTTACCACATCTGCTGGTTTTTAAATACTATAAATTAAGGAAGCTGCTTGTATTGATCTCTACAAAATGGAACAGTTAAGAGCAATACACAAAGTAATATTCAGATGGCAATATCTTATATCAAGGAATACTTTTTATAGTGTTTTTCATTCCATTTACTCATTGTTCTGCCCCTGCAGTGGAATGAAAAATTACTAGAGTTCAGTCACCCAACATTGCTGAAATTTTCTCACAGTATCCATTGCTTTTTAGAAATGTGTTGTCTTGAAATGTCTTTCCATTTCCTCTCCTACTGGGGGACATGCAGCTTCCATTCTTCTCAAAGCAGGTCGCTTACTTCCTTGGCAAAGTCATACTTAAAGGTTTGGTTTGGATTCTGAAGATTTGCTGAGTGCAGAAAATGCATTTCTGAAGTTCCTCTGCACTGGCTACATCCCTTTACAAGTCTCTCTTTCATTCTCTACTCTCTTCCTCCCTTTCCCAGGTGCTCAGGCACCTGACCCTTTACTCCTTCTCGTGCTCCAAATCCTTGTTATTGGTGTTCTCCAGCTATTTAGAGCATTTCTGTCCTGCTGATACCTGACTACTTTAGCCCCTCAAGTAAACCTCCTCTTCAGTGTGGCTCCTGCTCTTTTCTGTTTACACAGCATCAGCCACTTCCATGGCCACCAGGCAGATGGCTGACCTTCGCTGCCAGCTACTTGCTAGAAACTGTTACACCTCTGATAAGAAGTGTATGAAAATGTGCAGAAATTAACTGGAACCAAGCAAAAATGAGCAGGAAAAGGCCAGTGAGAGAACTGCAGACAAGAATTTTGGACCAGTCAGTGACTCAAACGCAGCCATTCAGAAACGGGTGGGCAATGTGAGATGGGCTCTTATTCCTTACTCTCATGGTTTGGTAAGACCTTCTTGTATTAGCGGCTCCTGGGGTCCAGCTGGCACAGGCGCGCTATTGTCCTGCCAGAGCAAGATTACACATGAGGGAGGGAGGTATGGGAAGAGGCAGAGCCTTGATACCCACACCCAGCAACTGGCCATAGCTGGGACACACCAGAGAGCTGCTTCTGTGTCCTAGAGACCAGTCACTCCTGCTCAAACAAGAGCATAAACCCTGGCACCCAGCCTCTCCTGTGAAGCTGCTGAGATGATAGTCCATTGTCCATCTCTGCATAATGTTTAACTTAGAATGGGGAGTTAAATGTACACCTTGCTTTTCTTTCCTCCGCTAACAGAAGCAGCCTGCTTCAGATGGGTGCTTCAGTGCTTGCCAGCTTTGTCACAGGTAATGCAATAAAAACCTTCTGCAACTGATTATATGCAATATTGTATACACATGACCGTTCTCCAGAAAGTGAAGCATGTCAGAGAAATGTCTCATAGGAAAGCACAGAAGGCTTCCAACATATTATTGTCATGAATCATTACTTTTATGCCATATACGCCTATCATATGTATACCATCTATATGTTACAATATACCATATATAGATATGATAGACCATACAGATATAATGTACGTATATCACATTTTTATCTTATTCCACTCTTCAGGAAAGCTCTTACCTACTCCAGAAAAAAATTATCTTAGTCTGACTGCAGAACAATTGTAAAACTATACCTAATGGGGGAAAGACCTCTTATGCTTGCTCACTTGTTCTCTATTTCTACCCTGCTGCCATATATATATTTATATATACATATATATGTGTGTATACATATACATAAGCACACATATATCTTGTATAGGGTATCCCATTTCATTATTGAGATGTAATTTATGTCAGCTTTCATTCTTACAAGAAATGTGCGCTAATCCTCACTGTGGTTATAAAATACCAGCTCTCAGCCAGCAATTTCCAGCATTCATCAATTATTCCTGATCTGTTCAAACAGATCGTTCATATAACAGTACAGCCAAAGTCTTATTTCTATGGACTTATCATTTGACATTCTCTAGTTTCTGGTGGCACGCCAGCCTTATAAAATAGTAAAATTTTTCTTAGAGTAGCAGTTACAAATGCTGAGAAGGAATCAAAAGGAAAATAACTTAGCATTTCACTTTGAGACTTTTGGTGAAAAAGCC
Source organism: Pygoscelis adeliae (assembly GCF_000699105.1). Classification (NCBI taxonomy): domain Eukaryota; kingdom Metazoa; phylum Chordata; class Aves; order Sphenisciformes; family Spheniscidae; genus Pygoscelis; species Pygoscelis adeliae. The sequence continues at coordinate 2,238,213 of NW_008824044.1, forward strand.
AACACTTTCAGTTCTTCCCAAGCCTGAATTCTGCTGTCATTCATACTAGTTCATTCTTGTGTGTGATAAATTCAGCTCATATCATAACATATATAGGCTTGATAGGTACTGGATCCACTGGAAAGAAATATTTGACTTAAAAATCTATGTCCATCTTTCAGAAGAAAGATGGCACCTTCTCCAATAGCATGAAGTTTCATAAATAAGAGAAAATAAATTCCTGATATTCTGAGGTGAGTTGGAGTTTCATTCTCACAGTCTGCTTTGGAGATGACTATTCCCAGAACTTTATATAAAGCAATGAGTACTTGATACAAAGCTCACTGAAATCAGTGGCTATCTTTCCATTTATTTCTTTGGATCAGACCTATGGATTAAGACTGCAGTGCATTTTAAAAACTGGAAACTGATTACACAAACTGACAACCTAATATTGGATCAGATTTTATTTTAAAGAGCTGGAATAATTTAATTGCATCTGCGCACCTCTGCCAATTTTTATGGTTTTATTACTGTATATTTGCCATTGTTCCTGTCACTGGCTGTAAGACCCACACTGGCAGAAGAAAATTACTAATAAATTGAGTTCCCCAGGGAAAGAATAAAACTGATTATATGACAAACTGTTATCTAATGCAAAATATTCCTGATACATATTTTTCTGAAATCAGTGGCAATATTCTCATTACTTTCACTGGTATGTGGATCTCACTAAAAGAAATTAAGCAGAAAGTGAGAGAAAAATTATCAATATTTCTGGTTATTTCATTTACTGAGATCTTAGTCGTTACTTCTACCAGCAGTGGATAAGAAACTTTGCTCCCCCAAAAGAAAACAAATGAACAAAAAAGAGGTCACAAACTCAGATACAACCATCTGCCTTCATTAAGTATTTTTTAATTGATGCCAATGGGAGCTATTGGAATGATAACATTTCTGTAGATACTGACACATTATATTAGCATAATCAGGACATTCTTGTTGAAGAGAACATCTTATTTGAAGGAAGCAGTATAACTGCTATATCTTCTTCTTTCACATTTTTTTGTAAAGTTTTAATAAGACGCTTCCCTCAAATCATCAGTTCCACGTTACTTAGAAGAACAGGCTGCTAGTGCACAAGTATTAGCTTTTACTGAGTTTCAAGATGTCACTGCAAATGTCAATGCCATTAGCCACAAAACTGATAAAGCCTCACTGCAACTGTGGCATATATAATTTACACTCAGTCACATTATATTTTAAATAATTGTACTGTCACCTTTAAGGTTTATATTGTCATCTTAATAATGAAAAAGGAAATGCTGGATAAGTTTTACTATTTTTTTTATTTAAATTTGAAAACAACAAAAATCTCTGTATATATTAGAAAAAAAAAAGAATGATTATAAACTATGAATAATATGTCACCTCAGTAAAATGGTCAGATTATAATCTCTTCATAGTGAATCACTTTTGATGAGTTCTGCTTTTTAATCAATCACTGAAAGTTCGGGCTGACAACATGATTGATCAGGCCAGTCAGGAAAAGCTTCAAACCATATCCCAGCATATCAGACTTAATATATGTGCACAGACATTCAGACCCTTAAAACCAAACCAAACAAACAAAAAGCCATTGTTCAACTGCCAAAAGTAATTTAAACGTAAGACAAAAACCTCCTCTTCATCAGGCCCTAACATCCATATTTCGCATATTCAGCTTCTAGGTTCAGTCAATTGTAAGCACAGGATTGGGTTAAATGGTCCTATGTCTTTCCCCATTGCTCAGTGATCAGTTACAGTGCCTGCTTTATTCTGCGTCTTGTTCAGCTCTATGTGATTAACAAAGGACTTTCAAGATGATACCTCCAGTATTTAGGCCTGGGAAGCCCCGTTTTTTAAAGCAGATTGTGCAACACTAATTAATCTCCTTCAAGGCAAGAAGATGGCAAGTATACCAGCCTAAAGAGCATATTACTAACAATGCTTGCTTGAATTTGTCTTCTAAAGTAGCCTGTCCTGTTGCTTGGATCCTAAACTTTTTTTCTTTAAAATCAACATTACTTCAGCCCCAAAGTGTTAACAGTACATGTTCTGTTTGGGGTTTTTTTGTTTGGGTTTTTTTTTTACATTTTTGGGCCTGCTGTTACTAGTCTGGGACCATGCTGTGCAAACAGACAACTCCATACCTCATATTTTCCTCTCTGCTGGGGCTTGGAGAATACCGTCTGTCGAAGGTGACAACCTTATATGGTAGGTCTTCTAACACCCTGTGATCCACAGCCAGGCTCAGACATCAAAATACCATTTTCCTGGACAAGTGAAGCTCTTTGGATTTCTTTGCTTTGTCCTATTTGTTTCTTCAGACTTCTGTGAGTCCCCACTAACTGACATTTGTTCTAACTATCAAGTCATCCTCATTTTTCTCTTGTACAGTGGCAAAATGCTCCCAAGCGACAACCTTTACAGCTCCTTGGTGCTGTTCTGCTTTTTAACACTGAAGACTGTAGATCACATCCTGATTCTGCTGTTTACTTTGGCAGATGTTTTATTACTTTCATCAGTCGGGTTTTTTTATCACATTTCCTAACAATTATTTGGTTTGAGGATGTTGAGGTTGGTTATATTTCTATAATATTTCTATACCTGAATGGAATAGATTCATGCTAACTTAAAAGTGTTTTTTTGTCAGTGCTACTCTGGCATCTGTATACCACACCTGCTAGAAGAGATTCTACATACATGATTCTACACACATGCTTGTCTTGCATCTTCATCTAACAAAACTGTTTCAAAGAAGTTATTTTAATAGTTTAACATAGGAAAACTATATTTTCTACTTGTTTAAATGTAATTTATTCACCTTGTTCCAGGGATGCCATGTAAATGTGTTGGGTTTTTTTCATTCATAATATTATTTGCATCATCGGTATATTAGCAAGCTTCAGAGTTTCTTCAGAGATGGATCTCATTTGAAGCCTGTAAAAGTGTTTCTGGCTGTTAGGTTTTTCAGCCTCTAAATTTCATTTTTCTATAACATTTCAGGAATCACCACTCAAATGGCTCCTATTAAATTTTAGTGTACTACTTAAAGCTTCTCTTCTACATCTGATTAAGAAGCCTCCAAAAATTAGGGATATGCTAGTCTGCCAGTGCTGACAGCTTAAACTGTTTTTCTTGCAGGTCTTATCCAAGAGCACAAGTTTCCACTTCACATGTGAAAACAGAAAATGTTTTGGTTTAGTCAGATTGGTTTATACAGACTTGTAGCTCTGCAATTTGATTCACTGTGTGTTTCCTCCTAACTGTCTAGGAAATGCGTGCGCAACAACCCAGTCTCCCTCCACCTGGAGAGAGAAGTCAGGCACCTGGAACCAAAAGCATCATCTCTCTATTTGGTCAGGTATATGGATACATGTTTTTCACCATGAAGACAGTGGCGAGTGATTTAGAGCCTCTACCACATAGCAATACCTATCCTTTGTAAATATGCAAGTGTCTTGGTCCCACTTGGGCTTTTGGCCCATGCCTGGCCTCACGCCTCACTGCCCTAGCCTCATGCATCGCCAAGCTGCTGCCTGGCTTGAGCTGGAGCTGGCCCCATTGTCATGGGAGAGCCCAGCCACCACCGCACCCTGGCTGCCATGGCTGGGCCTGCCCAGCTCTCCTCATCGGCCATGTCCTGACCCTGTGGCCACCCCCACCCTGGCCCCCTCCTGTGTGCTGCACATCCCACTCCCACTGCTTCGCAACAGCTTTGCTTGAAACAAACGTCACCGCTCATAGGCAGCTTAGGTTTAAGGATACTGCAATAATATGTCAAAACTAGATACTCGTTAATTAATCCTTTCAGTTTCTTAAGCTTTTTGTTAAGTCTTGCATCCTATAACCTGTAAAGAGATCTTCTTTGCTCAGTAGCATGCTCAGGTGGGGTAGGAGAATTAGGCATCTCTGCCTAACTAGCTTACAACTTCATTTTATTTCTCATGGTGTACCTACGGCAGGTAGCCTCACTATTTGCTCAGTCTAAATGTACTTCTTGTTTGTTTCTCTTGAATAGATGACTTCCACTGGACAGGATTCAAATTAATGCTTGCCTATCCGTAGCTTGGTTGCTCTTTCCTGAACTGCCCAGAGCTTCTGATTATAAGCACTGCTTATTGTTTTTTCCCAGCATCAGAACATCATCTTTGCAAATGTTTTATTACTTTTACTGTCAAATTCTGCTGTCTTTTTTTTTTTCTACAAAACCTCTCAAGGAACAAGCATGACACAATGGTACCTTGCTGGGAAAGTTACCCACCAAAGGGAGTGCTACCTGAGCACTAGCAAGCATTCTGTCTTCCCAGGGGACCTTGTCAAACTCTGCTGACACATCCAATATAGAAAAACGCTTGTCGTCGATATTATCCTCCAACATTTCAACCTTAACAGAAAGTGAGAAAATACTAGCATTCTTTTAATTTTCTTATTTTATATTCATAAATAGAGATTCTTTGCTTATCCGCTGCTGCAGCCAATGATATCTCTGAAGTTTTTCAAATCCCAGTGTAATAAGCTTATCCACTTCCTCCTTTGGTGTTTGCTCTACAGTGAAGAATTTTGGGATGGGGAGGTTCCTCCAGCTCTTTACTGTTCTGGGTGGGTTGGCACATTCAGTCAGCAGCTCTATTCTTCATTTTCTATTCTTGCTCTGATTACTGATTGAAGTCAGTTTCTACACAAAGTGCAGAAGCCCTAGTATTTCTGAACTCCAGAGTCACAGCTATCTTACTCAGCAGGTACTGACTTCAAATGATTACAAGAAACACACACTTTGCAACAAGTCACTGTCAAATATAAGGCTCCAGGTCTGTGTATAGATTGACGACGTGTTTAAACTGCCTTCTGCTGTCTTCTGCACTGCCAGAAAGTTTCGGTTCTGCATGCATTTTCCACATTTCTTTTTTTGTGCTATAAGGAAATCAGTGATGGCTCTATTTTAAGTGTGTGCAAGAAATTTGCTGTTCTCTGTCCCATTCCAGCTTGCTGAGGATAGCAGCAATGTTACACCCAGACTGTGGGTTTGAAGCTCAGGCTTAGAGATCTCAAGTTCATACTCCCTGACTGATCTCATTGCTCATACGTTGAGCTCAGACTTGGCTTGAATCTGGAATTGCAAACCAAGGAAAGGACTTGCTTCTTGCTTCTGCAGACAGTTTAGATTGGATGAGCTTAAGCCAAATGAAATTGCAAGCAGTCCACATTCTGGCACAGTTTAATTAAGAAACTAAAGATGTAAAGATCCAACTCAAACTCTGTCTGAGAAACTCTGGCCTTTTAGGCATAGTTCCCAGTAACAAACTGTGCAGCCCAGAGTACAGGAACATGTGGGTTTAAAGACGTCTGCTGAGTTCTTACTGTTCTTAGCAGGAGAGCCTGTTTTCATAGGTGCAAGCTGCCATAAATTAGAATGATGTCACTGAATTATTGTACTGAATATGTCATTAGTTCAAGGTTAGATAAGCACAAGGGAAGCTGACTGTAAAATATGGACAATAGAATCCAGTTCAATTGAATCAGGCCTATAAACAATCTTATCATAAATCTTACTTCATACAAGATTTTTTAAAAATTTTATCCACTAATTCCTTCCTTAGTATCTGAAAATTTTTCAGCCTGTCCCAGTATGGCGATACCATAACCATATGTGTGTGTGCGTGTGTGTATATATTTGTGTGTGTATATATATATCTGTGAAAACCACACTAAGAAAGTTCAAGTGCTAAATTGGACTTACCCCTCTAAGATGAATCTAGGCTTGAAAACTATTTTTTTTCCTAGCTTGCTGAAAAAGCTTTCAACCCCACATGTTAGGAAACACTGAGTGATATGCTTTTATATTGCCCTATCTCCCTACCCAGAGAATTCTGTGACATGGGAGCAGCAAGGTTCGTCAAGAGATGACCCAGCCCATCCCGCTGCCTAAATACAGGACTAATAATGCTTCTCTCATTTTTCATAGGTTGTTACCTGCACTTTAAGACTGCTAGCAATGCTGGCTGAACAAACTTCCTTAACCAACCATTCATAATCCCCTCCCTGCCGTTTGAAATTTTCTTTCCTAGTATCTAACCTGAATCTTCCTTTCAGAATGCAGGAGCATGACTTATCCTATAGACATGGACATCAGAGCATTCCTTCCTTGTTGTAAAAGCCTTTTATTATCTGCCATGCTCCTTTACAAAATCTTCTAGATGACATTAAATAACTTTCAGTGTTTCTTCAGGTTTTCTAGAACTCTCTCATTGCTCTCCCTTCCAGATGCTCTTCAGCAGGTATACACTTTTTGACATGCAACACTACTAAATGCAGGTATAGAAGTTAATGAAGAACTAAACCATCTTCAATCCTCTATTAGCAGTGGTAGTGTGGCATTCTTCTGTTACACACTGTGTTTATGGTTATGTAGTTACACAATTTGTATTTTTACATCAGGACTGAAGTGTGGATAAATCCTACAGGTACGTAAAGATGGGATTTCTAGCAGGATTTTGAATCATATAGAACTTTAGAGTTAGATCAAGTAAGAATATCAATGACATTATCTGACCAACCAAACATAAACTGAAATTAAGACTACAGGACAATTTATTGGCTTATTTAGTTGTGCTGATTCTAATATACACAATTCTAATTTTGTGTTTATCTGTTTTGTTTCTACTAATACCTAAGTATATAACATATGCAATAATCATTCATCAGTCCAGTCATTTCATGTCTATAGCTACTTGCTGTGGCAAAGTGGGAAGCTCATCTACTTAACTGAAAATCTTTATGCATATTGAATTTATCCAAAAGTAAAAAAACCCATGAGATTGAAGTATATTCTGGAAATAATTAACCTGTAGTCTTTATGAGCCGAATACTCAACTCCTCTTCTAAATTTTCACAATAGAAAAATGCTAGTACTAATGACTTTTTCTCTTCTGGAAACCCTTCCTCCTGCTTATTCAATACCAAATGCTGGAACAGTTAGATATATTCAGGACAGTCTGCTCTGAGATTATACAAAAAAACCCTTATCTGTTTAAAGATGGCAGAGATTAGTGGATATATAAATTCTACCTTGTAAAACCTTTCCTGTCCAATAAAAGACAGCTAGAAAAAATATAATGTGAAATTGTCTTTAACACAGTGAATGAAAGTAGCTGGGAACAGCACAAAGCTGTTCCAAGAGAAGGAGAGGAGAAACAGTAGTGTAGTCAAAAACAATTAATCCATATAATAACTGATAAACCATGGATAAGAGAGGAACTCAAACAGAATCCAAGAAAAGAATTGTTAAATTCATTGCAGCCCTCTCCTGTTTGTTACAAAGGCATGGCTTGCTGACTGTGGTGGGAGAGAAATGAGAACACTATCTCTTTTTTTTCTGTGGTTCTAAACCAAAGGAACTAAAGGTCTCATACAGAGGAATGTGAATTTACCTTGGCTCCTTTTTCACAGTTCCCAGATGAGAAACAATGATGACCTTAGGGAGCCAGCTGTGTTCCCTTTGTAATCTCTATATTAGATATTTGAAATATATTGAAAATTAAAGTGATAAGATTACCTCCCGCTAAAGAAAACACATTGATTCTTTAAAAATGTGAGCAAAATTAAAGGTGAATTTAAGAAAATTACTTATGGCACAAAAAGCACATTAAAGCTGCCCACATCATTATTTATAGAGAAAGAAGGTTATTTTGGCTGAGGTGACAAATTACCTTTCCACGGCAGAAGGAAAAAAATAGTTTACAAGTTCAAGCTGTAAAGTTATTAAACAAGATCTGACTGTACTAAGAAATGCACAACATATTAGAAAAGTCAATTTCTTAAATTAAATGGCAAATCAGCAAGTGGATGAAGGACTGACCTTGGATCGAGGTGGTGCTCGGATGTACCATTTACAGTCCACTGCTTCAGTTTCAGAAGCTTTTCCTTCTTTGACAATTTGTACAGATTCCACAATTCCTTCAGGTCCTCCCATCTCAAACTCACAAACTGAATAAAAAATACCAGAAAAAATGAAACCTGAACAGCAAACAAAAATGTTGTCTACAGCAGAGTGCAAGTTAAAAAAAAAACCAACAACATACCAACCTGGCAATGGTTTCAAAACGCCAAGGTCCTTAAAATCTGGATCTTAAAAATTGAGAAAAAGAAAATAAGTTTTTTCAATATCTTGGGTATAATGTCAACATGCTAAAATTTGACAATGCACTTCAGTGATATAATTATACATGTATTTCTTGGAAATGAGAAATGTTTCAAAACTATGGCAACGCACTAATTATTAATGCAGAAATTATTGATACTATCATACCAAGTTCTTTTTTTTCCTGTTATGAAATCCTGCTTTTCTCTGTGTCTCTCTTTCAGAAAAGTTAGTTCAAAAATAGTTCTGCATACACTAGCAAGCAAGAACATCACACAGTTAACCACAGGATATTTTAATACATCAGTCTAATGAAAAAGGATATATTTACAGATCCATTCAGAATCTTTTTTGCATTTTGCAGTATAACATCCAACTTAACTAGAGAAATATAAACTTTATTCTGTGTTTATGAATACTCTGCCATCCCTACTAACAAAGAAGAGACACTTTCTTTGTCAGAAGCTGCTCTGGTTTCGGCAGGGATAGAGTTAATTTCCTTCCTAGCAGCTGGTACAGTGCTGTGTTCTGGGTTTAGGATGAGAACAATGTTGATAACACACCGATGTTTTAGTTGTTGCTAGGTAGTGCTTACACTAGTCAAGGACTTTTCAGCTTCCCATGCTCTACCGACTGAGAAGGCTGGAGGTGCACAAGAAGCTGGGAGGGGGCACAGCCAGGACAGCTGACCCAAACTGGCCAAAGGGACATTCCATACCGTGTGACGTCATGCTCAGTACATAAACTGGGGGAAGCTGGCCAGGGGGGGAGGGGGCGCTGCTCAGGGACTGGCTGGGCATCAGTCAGCAGGTGGTGAGCAATTGCATTGTGCATCACTTACTTTGTATATTATTATTATTATTGTTGTTGTTGCTGTTGTTGTTATTTTATTTCAATTATTAAACTGTTATCTCAACCCACAAGTTTTTTTCACTTGTGCTCTTCCAATTCTCTCCCCCATCCCATCGGGGCAGGGGGGGAAGTGAGCGAGCGGCTCTGTGGTGCTCAGTTGCCAACTGACAGAGGTTAAACCACAACAGAAGCATCCATTTCGTCTTCCTGGAATACATACCATAAGGATTTACCATAGAATTCATTGGGCTAACAAGGTAATAAGTCTAACACATGTTCTATTTTCAATCAGATTAACATGATCATATTTACTGTATGAGATGCTTTGTATCATGCTTGTATAGCCAGGTATAACACAGATGAAATTAGTTTGGTCTTAGACCTATGCTTCAGTAGACAACTATCCATAGACAAATCATAATTTCATAAAATTTGGCCCAGTTTGAAGACACTGTCCAAAACCAGAAATGTGAAAGAGGCTAAAGTATTTCAAGGGAAGACGATTTCTTCAGAATAGGCTGGTCTTGTCTGGGAGATTTTTATCACTTGCACTGCTTTTCAACCTAAAATGAATGTTCTGCACCATTTTTCTCATTTTCAGGAGGGAAAAAAAAAAAAAAAGAACAAGAAAGAAATCCACTGGCCTTTACTTTTTTTCTGGAAAATTGATAGGATCTGGTCTTCTGAAATCAGTGATAAACACTTATATACAAACACTCTGCATTAAGCTTCTCCTAAGCCACATACATAGTGCCCAGGCCTCAAAAGGATTACACAAGAGGAAAACCAAGGTAGAGTTTGAGCCATGTAGTCTGCTCATGGAACAGATCTTATTGTTTCAGGATTGGGTCAGTGTAGAAAAAGCTATAAATAAAACAATGAAGAGAAAGTTTGGAAGTAGGAAATGTATCAAATGAAAAAAATAAAACAACCCACCACCAAAACTTCTGTACCCCTCTAGCCTTACCCAAGTCAGGACAGTAAGAGTCATAACCAAATAATATCCTGAAAAAGTCCAGTGCTCTATAAGCAAGATCAGCCATTTTAACCTGAACAGTCAGAATGTGATGACTTCAAAAATTGGAGTTGTAAAATCACTTTTTTAAATTGTCCCTCTATAACAAGTCTGCTGTTGTTCTTCCCAGTTGTCTTTTACAGTTGCACAATATAAATCATGAGTAAATACTCATGAACTTAAGGGACTGCAAATATAACTGAGTAGGCGATTAACATTGTTAAACAGTTTTATAGATCAGTAGGCAGATATGATAACCAACAACACTAAATGTAATTCAATATTTCAGTTAATGTACTCAGATGTTGATATCTAGTGCTGAAAGCAAGATTCTTAATGGAAACCTACTTTGACTACTCATTCAAATTAACATCCAAACCATGTCTAGTGTAACCATTACATTTCTTCTTTTTGCTGAGTTTGCAAGGATCACTCTGATTTACTGAAAACACTCTACCACATTAGCAAAGTACAGAGGAGGAAAGAAGGAGAAAAAGGTCCTGACAGGATTTCTCCCATATGAAGGAGTATTCATAGAAAGGAGTGCTAGTAGCAAGAATCCAGGCTGAAGTGTAATCTAAACCATGCAATCTGACCCACGAAACAATTCTGAAAGTATGTTCTAATTTGTTAACAATACAGTAACATTGGTAACAACGCACATAGAAGTGCACAATCTGTTAAAATTCTAGAAATATGGTAGATCTTGCTCAGTTTTGAAAAATAAGCTTTTTGCAAACTTTCAACATCTCAAGAGTGACAGTGAAATAAAATCTACGACACTTGAGGTGATACACTTCATTAAACATTAATAGTATACCAATATTTTTACAATAAAAACAACAATCTGTAAATAAGGTATTATCAGAGATGCTGAAAATCCAACAATGTTTAAGAATATTTACCCAGCAAATGTTTGTTTTTCAAATAGTCTTACCATTAAACAGATTATACTTTAGCAGCTCTTCTGTATGTAATTCAATCAAAATGTTACTATCAGTCTGGCTGAGTCAGAACCCTTTTAATGATATCTAAACACTGACTGGCTAGATCTTCCGATAGACAGATAGTCCTGATGAAAATCATGTTCCCATTAGGAAAACCTCCCAAGACAGGAAAATTTTACTGTGAAAAATAAGATTGATCACCTATAATGAGAGAGAAAAATAGGAGGCAATAGGCCTTGAGGGGAATGCAATACACGTAAATTTTTTTATGGGGATCTCCTTAATGGGGAAATGAAGTATGTAAAGAGAAAACCAGGAGTTTTCATAAGAAATGTGAAAATGTGTAAAGGTTATATAAATGAAAGACCTTGCCTCCAAAAGAATTTCTGTGGCTCTTTCCTGAAGCATTGAATATGTCTTTTAAAACCAACCAAACCCAACAAAATAAAGGCTATCCAGAGATTTCCTTTGGTGATATATTACAACCTATTCTACAAATAATAGTTTCCTGCAATGTTTAGTTTTTATAAGCTTTTCTGTAAAGTCTCTGTGAAGCACAGAGTTACATTTGAAACTTCTTATGAGATACAAAAATCTGTGTCAGATTATTTAGTTACTGGCAAACAAGCAGAATGAGAAATTTTAGAGTGGCCCAAGGAGAACATGATGATAATCTGTAATTTCCTTAACCAGTAAAAAAATGCAGTGGATGAGCAGACAGTGAGGTAGACTGGAAACTGGCTGAACAACCAGACCCATGATGGTGGTGATCAGCAGCACAAAGTCTAGTTGGAGGCCAGTAATGAGTGTTGTACCCAAGGGATCAATACTGGGTCCGATCCTGTTTAACATCTTCATTAATGATCTGGATGATGAGGCAGAGTGTAACCTCAGTAAGTTTGTTGATGACACAAAACTGGGAGGAGTGGCTGATACAGCAGAGGGTCATGCTGCCATTCAGAGAGGCCTCAACACACTGGAGAAATGGGTTAACAGGAACCTTATGAAGTTCAGCAAGGGGAAGTGCAAATAACTTCACCTGGGGAGGAATAACCCCATGCACCACTATACGCTGGGTCCACCCAGCTGGAAAGCAGCTTTGCAGAAAAGGACCTGGGGGTCCCAGTGGACACAAAGTTGAACATGAGCCAATAATGTATCTTTGCAGCAAATAAGGCCACCAGTATCCTGGGCTGCATTAGGAGGAATGCTGCCAACAGTTTGAGGGAGGTGATCCTTCCCCTCTACTCAGCACTGGTAAGGCCACACCTGGAGTGCTGTGTCCAGTTCTGAGCTCCCCAATACAAAAGTGATATGGAGCTACTGGAGACAGTCCAGCAAAGGGTCATGAAGCTGATTAAGGGACTGAAGCATCTCTCATATGAGGAAAGGATGAGAGAGATGGGACTATTCAGCCTGGAGAAGAGAAGGGTCAGAGGTGATCTTACCAATGTGTATAAATACTTGAATGAAGGGTGCAAAGAGGATGGAGACAGGCTTTTTTCAGTGGTATCCAGTGACAGAACAAGAGGCAATGAGCACACACTGAAACACAGGAGGTTCTGTCTGAATATCAGGAAACACTTTTCCACTGTGAGGGTAGCTGAGCACTGGCACAGGTTTGCCCAGAGAGGTTGTGGAGTCTCCATCCTTGAAGATATTCAGAAGCTGTATAGGCATCATCCTGGGCAAGTGGCTCTAGATGACCCTGCTTGAAAAGGGGGTTGGACAAGATGACCTCCACAGGTCCCTTCTAACCCCAGCCATTTTGTGATCCTGTGATTCTATAATAACTAAAAACCAGAATTGGCTAATACTGAAATAACTAGTTGAAAGACAAATCTAAGGTAATAGCAGAGGTTAGACAAATCTCCATCGCAATGAAGACTTGTTTTGGTGGAATTTGCTTTGAGTCATGGCTACATATATATCCAACCTGGAGAAATCTGTAATATTTGGGACTGGTTTCAAATGGATCCACTAGGTCTTCATGGGAACCTCTGAAGGTTTTGGATGCTGGCTCTGGGATCTGTTCTATACCTGGCCCATGGAAACCATGCTACATTTCTTTATTTTTAGTTTCACTGTTAAGATGCAAAAAGTCTGGCTTTTTTAAGCAGCTGGCAAGCATGGAATTTAAACGCAAAAACAAAAGGACAATTGTAATGATTTAGGGCACCTGATTGCTCAAAAATCTTATGAAACAAAGAAAATTGTAAAGTAAAAAGGGATTGTAGGTTAACTGGATTAAATCTTCAAAAAGTATGTAAATTACTTTATTTACAAGTAAATGACTTTATCTACAAGTAAACTGCAGCATCTTAAGTGGTTGCCCAGCTGTAGCATATCCATACAGAAACATATTTACCCACCCATGCATATATGTATGCATGCACTCTCTCACTCTAAGTGACTTGCACAGAAAGTGAAATTGTTTAAAAGTCTATTACTTGAGTAATTTCTGTAAAAGACAGGTAGATAGATTCTAACAGAAACAGGGAAAATGCATAAAGTTCAAACTAACTACTAGCAACAACATATTCTGCTGGTAAGTATTAGTACAAATCTATTTTAAAAGAACAAATTTTGAATAAAAAAATCCACAGTTATCAAAACTGTTCAACATGTCTTCAAGACAGATTTCGCAAGGCTTTTAAAAGTAATTTTAAGTCATACAGAAAAATTACAGTTGTTTTTTTTCTTACAAATGCACAGATTTGTGAGTAAACCTCACATTTTATTCATTAGTTTCTGTAGCTTTTCATATAAAGATCATTTTGACACTTTCTTACACTGTCAACGTCAAAACTGTTGCTTGTACTGATAGAAATAATAGATATCTCACTCTTGGAAGTCAAATTATTTAAGTCAACAGATGTTTCAGTATCTCTTTTAAAAAATGGAGGATTGAGCTGGTGTGTTCCTTAGCACATCTGGATTAGAATATACTTAATTACCCAGAATTTTTTATATCTGAAGTACAGTATATACAGTGAAGAATATGAGCAATTACTGTACAGTCAGAAGTCAAGATGAAGGAAATGCATACCACAAAATCCTGGTGCAGATGAGAGACCTGATTGTGATTAATTTTTGAGGTATTTTGCTTTCTTTTCTTCTATAAATGACAAATGAAGGAATTATTTGATCAAACTATACACAACAAAGGGCTGATGTTTGAAACATGAAGGAGTTTTTGCTGTTTGTGAATACAAAACCCTCCTTTTTTAATGGATATATACACAAATACGTAGAAACCATATTTCTTAATGATAAATAGGGAAACTGTCCATATTTACTCATTGAACAGACAGCTGTAGACACCTTTTTTTCATTTTCCTGTCTTTGAATGACTTGAAATAGGCATTCAACTTCTATCTATCAATATTTAAGAAATTTTAACACATGCACGTGGTTCTCTGTCACAGAACTTATTAGAGACCTGATTTTACATGTAAATACTCATGGAAAAGTAAAGAGAATTGCACTATTCAGCAAGCCACCAGTTATTTATTTTCAAGTTTATGAAGTCAGGCTCTTTTACAATGATTTCTGGGAGCCTAAACCAGTCCTGCCCTCTTGAGGGGTGAAATATAATTTTCTGTAAAAGCAGAGTTTGCAGAACTCAGTACAGAACAGCAGGGTTATTCTAAGGTATTTTATGTGGTTGCCTCCTATTATTTGATGATACAGTAAAAATACTGGAAGATGATAACCGAAAGATTTTAAAAGCATAAAAATCTGTTCAAAGAATCACTAAAGCAATTCTAAAACGGAAAAAAAATTCTATAAGTAAACATTTTTTGTGAGGTGTACACACAAAGGGGACTTAGCTGTTCTGCTGGGAAGAGTAAAGGAAAAGTACTAAGTAAAGTACTAAGTAAAAAAAATACTAAGAGAAATAGATGTGCAAAAATACAAAAATTATTGTCTTGTTAGCTAAAAATGAAATTTGTTCTGATTAATTTTTTCAGCTCTGTAGTTTTGTTGAAACTTCCATATATATGTCTATATCTGCATTAAAGATACCAAAGGATCTTCAAAGAAAGCCTATAGTTTGCTAGACACCCTGAAAAACAGTTCTATAATAATTATAGCTGGCAATAGTATGTGCTATATTTGTTCTTTGTTTTCTATGTTCTTTCTTTTAAGAACAATATTGTGAGCAAGGGCAGCTATTTTGGAGGCCACGTATTTATAACCTAAAACAATGTTTCTCAAATTTTTCACTCCTTAGCACAGTCATGAAAGAACTCAAAGGTGGTAAGTGTAAATGTAGAAGTGAATATGACTCTTGCTATTTCACCTTGAAGTTCTACCTGCTATTAGATCAGCAAGAAGTCATATGAAGACAAATAAGCCAAAAAAAGCTTTGTACTCTGGAGAAGTTTGAGAAACTCTGGTTTTGAAGATGTAACTCCCTAAGGAGACATTACTTTGTCTTGCTTTTGGTGATCTGACTCACAGTAAAGCACACTAAAGCTACTATTTGTCTTAGGAAGAAATTTTGTAAATGAATGCTACGAGCAGTAGGTGAAGTAAAATCATATTTAGAAAAATACAGTCAACCTGCTCTAGTTACTTTAACCACATTTCTTATACTGTTGAAATAACACAAACTGCCACCCAGAAGTTTGATTTCTAAATTTTTTTTTTTACTTTTTTCTTTTGTCATATTTACTAATCTCAGCTCATACTCACAACCAAAGTATCTTTATAGTGTAATTAATATATTATACTGATTTACAAACTGCACAGCTATGGTGACCTCATTAAGATGAGATACACTGCAAGTGTTAGCAATAGCTGGACAAAATAGTATACCAAAAGTTAATATTTGTTTCTTTAACATCTATTTGGAAATGAAAAGACTATCATCAGAAAAAGAAAATCTTTTTCTTGCTAAGATTAGTCAAACTGAGCAGACAAGAAGTGCCTGAATGAACTCCACTGGAAGAGACCACATGATTACAGAGGTTGCACCTAGATATCTCTTTCATGCACACAATGGCAGGCTTTGAGATCTTAGCTTGCTTGCCTCCCTTGTCTACCCTGTAAACAGTTTAGAGCAGGTTCTTTCTCCAGTGTAAATTTTGTATGGGTGGGAACCATGTTAGAAGGTAAGAGGACTCATGAGGGCATGGGTCTCATCCTCAGATGGTGTTTGGACTATTTGATATGTGCACCTAAATCCCAGAAGTGAGCCGTGTTTCTTGGAACTGGCCTAGTGAGAAAAAAGAGCAAGCATGGGCAACAATGTCATACTCAGGCTGCTGAGTGGAAAGAGGAAGTCTGGGAGCCTTGATGATATGTGTGAGATTATTTGGCAGATCATTTTTATTATGTTAAATATTTACACTAGCAGCTGAGTGCTCCAATTAGGCATCATATTCCCCTTATGCAGTACACTGTATGTATGGAAACACATGGAAAAATGATACTATGACGAATATTTCAGGGACTGCATCTACCTTTATCTGCCAGTTGCCCGGAAACATGTGAAACGACTGAATGAGCTCAGGAGCCCACTTGATCTGAGCAATGCAGCCTTGCTGCGACAGTGCAGCTGACGACCGCCAGGACTAACTATCAGTCAAGGGCAGCACCTTGTATGCATCTTCCCAAGATAATATCCCAGTGGCTTCCTGTGACTGACTAATGGTCTCTGAACTTGACTAGGAAGAAAGATGTGCAACATAAAAGTGCTATGGAGCTTTTCCTGAATGATGTTGAATACTAAGTATGGGCTAGTCGTGCAATTTCAGCACAATACTACTAAGGCTTGGGATTTGTCTCATTTATTTGTTATAGATGACTCCTAGCCCAGCCCAAGGAAATAACACTTCAAGTTCATGGCAGAAGTATAGGGAAAAATGATCCAGAGGGTTTAGCCACAACTGGTTGCTAGGCATTACTTCTTCAGACTGAATCAATTTATACATGGTTATTGCTTTGCTACCATTGAGTGCTAAATCTGCATATCCTTTTCAGAGAGGCCATTCATGCTGTATCAGTCCATAGAGTGGATTTCCCAGGACAGAGGGAACTTATGGGAATAACTTGGTGATATAAAGTAACTTCTGTTATTTTATCATAGGAGAAATGCTTTCTCCTAGTTTTACCTCAGAACATTCAACAGAATGAATACATTCACCACAATGTTCCCAATTCTTTTGAAGAGCTACGTCTTTTTCAGCTGTTACAATCAACCGAATATATTACTTATGCTACTTCAAATAGTACTGAATAACCTGTAGTTGACCGCACATTAAGACACATTTCCAACACAAACAGAAATGTCAGCATAGTGTTTACACCTACTAACATTCCTCTGCTGTAGCTGGTCACACCAGCTATGGCATATATGCTATTGGCGTCTTTTTGAAGATAACTGCATCTCACATGAGAAACTCAAATATCTCCTCTAGTTTCCACATGTGAATAGTTCACTGTCCACTTTAACAAGAGATTTCTTGCAGTCTCCAAATATTTTTTTTCTTACAGCCTAGCAAAGCACCAGGTGGACTTTTGCTAAAGTGAATAACCATGTCAGAGAGCACTGGAAGGGAACTGAGTTGTGTTTGTAAAAACAACTGATTGTTTTTAATCATCTGGCCGTATAAGATACCAGAGATGAACCAGACACAATACTCCAGAAAATATGAACTTTAGAGTGGAGACAAGTGAAATAGCCATAGACAAAAACCCATTCATTAGTTTACTGTGCAACTGCTAGTTTTTTGAAAGTTATTGGATGAATTGTGTCATAGTGCTCTTCTACAACAAAGTCTTCATATGATTCCAAAAGCCAATGTCACAGAATGTTTTTAAAATGTATTCTATATCCAGAGTAGAAATCTGCTGGTGTTTAGGATCAAAGGGAGAGTTCTAGGTTTTCATCCCCACTGGAGCCTGAATGCTCTCTTTCTAAAGGAAAAATTAGAAAACTAAAACATATAAAAAAAAGAGTGAAATTCATTCGTTAAACCAAATTGTCAACTCTAATTTTAATTATACGTGCCCACTACAGACACTTTCAGTGAGCAAGAAGAGGTACTCTAAAAGCCATATAGCTCAATGAATTGCTGAGGAAGGCATATCAACACCAAGTCCCAGGAACAACTGCGGGAAAAATAAGTCTTCTGTCCTGTCTTTTTAGCATCCATAGCAGTATAGCTTTCAGTGACACCAGAGCTTTCCTTCTCATTCTGCTACTTTTAGGAGGTTTCCTGCCTAGAAATTGTCCTTTCAGGGAGCACTGAGCTATTGACCCCAGAAGTTTTCCCAAATGTACAAAGCCCTCTCTCTACAGAAGGAGAAGACGTGTTTTCATCAGCCTTAGCTACAGAGTATACTGTGGAGCTTTCTTGGAGATATTATTGTACTTTCTCTTGTTTCTTCATCTTTTTAACAGTATAGGGTAACAATTTTCTCTGAGGAAGAGTTTCAGTATAGTCCAGTTGTCAAAAAGAAGATAACTCTGTGTGTTAAACTGTGAATTCCTACCTAAATTACCCACAAACTTATGAATTTTACATTTTATTATACAAGATAACATTCAGATATTTAAAGGATATAAACAATATATGGGAAGGGAGCAATAACCCTTCCACTCCTTCCAGTATTATGAAATTCAACTTCTCCTGAGATTATGGGAGGAAAACATTTTGATAATTTTTTGGTTAAGTAAGGCTTTACAGCTAGGTTTTTGACCTTACAGTTCATCTGCTTCCTGTTGGTTACAACTTCATGAGAGTGACATTCCCTTTTGCTCAAATAGATAATTTTTCTCCAATTTCATGCAATTAAAAGTGCCAAAGAACAGTCCAAACCACAATTAATTGCTAATACTGACCTAGCATAGAAATGATCTGTTAGAAACAAGACACTAGGTCAGCTGGGACTTTTATTATTTTGATGAGGAAAGCCCTACTGTATGCTTTACTATGTATTTGACTAAACCAAACATAATTCATACCAGCCCTAGCCCCAGATGGTTTCCACTTAAATTAATGAATAAAGATTATTGCTCATCAGTAACAGTAAGACATGTTTTGCTATATGCCTACATAGAAAAATTAACAGGATGACAAATTCTAAATCAAAAGGTATTGTCTTCAACCTTTTTAAATTTTCTTTAAACAAGATCTTTCTAATGGATCTTCAGTCCTCTTTGAGTACCATTTATGACACATGCTCTGCGTTCACTAACCAATTCTCAAAGTGGTTTGTCATGAACATCAGCAAACAAATGGGTCTGTGGGTAACTGGAGATCTGTAATCTAGAGTTTGAATAGAGTTAGATTTGTGTCTATAAAAACTCAGTTACCGCTGACATTTTCTCACCCCAGAAATTCCAGATCCAACTATCCATAAACAGTGATTATATTCAGCATAGATTAGTAAATTTTTAGTTCTATTATCATAACTTGGGAATTTAGATTAAAAAATTATAGTTTCCATGGAATTTAACAGATTTGCAGTTTTTCTCCTCTATTCAAAAGCTACCAGTCTGAAGCAACAATCTGATTTCCACTGGATTTACTCACAGTTTTAATATTGATTCTAAGAGAAGCAGGTTTAGGCCCACAATCTGAGCTGAATTTAGCAATTGATTTATTGAGCGCTACACTGATTGACTGGCTCAGCCTCATACAGAGAATGAAAACTGGTCTTTTGCATTACATTCACCATGAAAAAGCCATTGTGATTCATTGAATCACACTTTGGAAAGGCAGTGTTCATAAGTCCTTATGTCTACTTTATACAATGTCCAATATTGCCATTAACTGGCTGAAGAGACTGGGAAAAGAACAACAAAGTGGGTACTGATTAGAGATTGTCCAGTTCTTCCATTGATGTGGTAATATTCAGAAGAAATAAGGTATCATCAGGACAGTTTTCACTTTCACCAGCAGCAGGTCAAACATGATGGTCAGTCGCAGCACTTGGGATTTTAAGTATGGGTCAGCCGCTTATCCAACAAGCAGGCAATAATTAAATTTCATTTGACCAGATCAAGTTTTTGGCTGCCAAGCAGCAGGATTTTTCCTAGCTTGATTTGAAAGAGTAATTTAAAGCTCTAGTGATAAAAAAAAAAAAAAAAATCAAAGAGAAATAAAACTGTTCATTTAGAAATACTTGGTAAATCATTGATCTATATGTATATTGGAATATCACTGATATGCAATATTCTGGAATACAAACAACTATATTAATGCTACAAATTATTCTTGTGGGGAGAGCATGTACAATTACAATCATTCAAATTACCCAACTCTGATTTTTAAACTACTAAGCCAGTATGCATTTTATTTAAAAAAAGCAACCTATAAACTTATTTTATATAATTTCAGTATGGACTTTGTAGTTGGTAGCAGTTAATAACCAACTGTCTAATCCACATATTTAAATCAGCATTAAAGAACAAAATATTTTTAATAATAATTTTCTGCATTCTCTTTTAATATTAATTTTCACATAGAGTTGAGAAATGAGTTACAGAAAAGAAAAGAAAGGAAAAAAAAAATCAAGAGAAAACAAGAAGTAGTATCATACAATCTTTTATTAACCCACATACTGCAACCAGCAGATTTGATAACATTGTCTCTTGAGCTTCAACTATCAGATAACATCTGGCAAATGATGTTTGTAAGTCCTGTTACGCAACATCTTCTGGCTTCTCAGTGTCATCTAAGGGACTGATATGTGACTAGAATAACACATTTCACACTGCCTGCTTCTGTCATGCTAGTACAAATTTTTAATAATGGATGTGCCACAGACATCCGTTTATTTGAATCTGAATTCTCAGAAAATATTTGGCAATTCTGTTCTCATCATCTTACTCGTGACTCACGCAATCTTTATTAACACAAATTGCTGGATATTAGATGTAGTCTTTTGACATCAAAATATTGAAATAAACTTTCTGCATCTCTAATGTATAATGATCTCTGAAGCAATATTTTTAAAATTTTGATCAAAAGCATTTGCTTACTTATTTTCACAATTTTTTAATTAATTTATTCCTTTTGAGGGCATTCTCAATTGTTTGGTAGATCTCATCATCCTAAACATAAAAAATAAAATTAATCGAAAGTCCATTTTAGACTGTGTAGCACAGACCAAAACATTTTGTCTCACAGAAGTTAAATTCTCCTCTATAAATCTGTTTGAGGAAACACTGATGTCAGGCACTCATTTACCTAGTGAATTGCAGACTATGCTGTGATCATGTAAACAATGTGCATTTGACATAATTGAGAAGAGTCTTCAGAGCAAGAATAATCTGAGGGCACCAGATCTCTCAATTTCAAAATATATTTATGTACTTGAATATTTGTGGTATTTATTATTTCATGCATTTTTAATAAGAAACAGAAAATGTCTGTCTTGAGAAATGTTTTCTAAGGGCAGAAGTAATTTTATTAACAATAATATTACCTGATTTGATTATGAATGACTAGCATCTTTTTAGTGAAAAGTTCTCAATTAGACTATGTCCATACGATTGCAAAACACTCTTAAATTAAATATATCACAGCAGACCAGAATACAAGACTAAACCCAACACGCCTGACCGTGCATCCAGGTTCATTAGTATGAACAGAAGTCTCAGTCTTAAACCAGAGAAGAATTTGGTCTGTTTAGCTGAAATCTTTTCTGTATTGTATGAAGTTGTAGATAATGCTTTCGTGCATCAAATTATACTAGTTAAATAAACATTGGACTGCAGCAAAACCACTTTGGGAAAAAAAAAATAAAACTTTAAGAAGAGAAGAACTGTTAAGGAATCCTTTAGTCTTCATTCAGTATTTATAAAGGCAAGTTTTGAAAGTAGTTTTAAATATTTCCTTATAGTAATAAAATAAAAATATCACATTTTTATTAATAGAATGTAATTTCTAGCAAATAATCAAGTTTTGTTGGTTTGGGGTTTTTTTTGGCTAAAAGGGAAAGAAAAGGCAGATAATACAAATATGAAAAATTTAATTGAATGATAATGAAGTGCCAGGTCCACAAAGAAAATAAACTTCTTAAATTTGAATCTTCCTAAATCCAGTTCTTTTGGTTAAGCAATTGTTTATTTCAACAGATGTCTCACCACCTAAATGTCTTTATGCTTGGTCCTAAGTGAATTGAGAAAATAAATGAACAGAGAATGTAGGCACTTTTAAATGTCTGCAGATTGCTGAATAAATGAATGAGTAAAGAGTAAATACACTAGTGGTAAACAGTCATAGCTGCCAGCAACATAAAACATGGCAGACAGACACCATTCTTTGGAAGATCTGCAGCTAAGCTAGCTAAGGCTCAAGAGATCTGAGTTTCTTCATTATTGGAAAGGCATACGATAAAGGCTACTCCTCAGTCCTGACTTCTACTGAGTTCCAAAATCATCTAGAGTGAGGACATGAGATTTTGCAGAAAGAGCAAGATACTAAAGATCATCTTGGCTTTCCCTAGGTACCTCTTGTTTGTGGAGATTTTGTCTGGGAGCTTAACTTCCAATTTATAGAAAAGAACACATGATAACACAAAAAATCATAGGCCTCTTTTCCTATCAATAAATAGTTGTCCCTTTCAAAAAATTATCCTTAAATACTGCTCCATTTTTATTTTAAAAATCCCATTTGGCAATGAATGCACTACCACAAGTTTAAGTAGTGGGAATGTAGCAAAAATCTACTGGAAACTTTATTTTATGTTTAAAATTTAAAATCCAAGGAGTGGAACTAGTACTCATTGTAAATGGTTGCAGAACTAGTATCACTTCATTTTACAACTTGTAAACCGGATTGACAAACTGAGTTGGACCAAAAAACTTATCTGAATGACTTCATAGGCATGATTGAAGAAAATTATACATTTTTACATACAGAAAATTATTTCATTTCAGATGATTCCAAGGTGATTTTTTAGCGACAAGGATATCTAGAGGAAGAATAGCACAGGAAGACAGGCAAATCACTAATCATTATGTTCTAGCTCTAACAAAAACTCAACTTACTGTAACAGAATATGAAAACAAGTGAAAACTGGGAGTTAGTGGGTAAGTTGAGCATACTTAAAGCTATATTAGTGTGATATTGATCAAACAGACAAACATTGAATTGATATATATCTACCACATAACTTGTGTAAAAGTAGAAAACTAGTTTTTAATTCACGAAAAGAGTTGAAGAAATAATAGTGAAGTTCTCCAAAATAAACAAATATTTCATTTTGACTTAGTTCAATAGATGAAAATGCGGAGGACAGTATTTAAACATATTTACCTTTAAGTAAGTAACCAAGCCTAGAGATTGCCCAGATTTAGGCACATGCTTAAATGTGGGTTTCTTGAAGTTCTTTGCTAAATTGGGACTAGATTTCGTGGCTTGTCAGTGCAGCATTTGAGTATAGTAAGCTTAAGCAACTGTTTGGAATTATCTTTGGGCATATCAGAAAGTAATTTCAGAGATTTTTGATGGATTACAGTGTTAAATTATGGTAGCTGTTATTCTTATTTGGCCCAAGGGCCTTAGTGAAATGAACAGGTTTTGCAGAGAAAAAAATAAAAACACCTAGCATTTGGACTTGGCACAATAAAAAATGTGTGCAAATTGAAAATATCTACACATTGAAGATAAATTGAACAAAAATTACTTATTGGCTTTCCCAAACCAAAGAAAAACATTAGCTGTGCTAGTGGCATTCTGCATGTAAAGATGATTTCAAAGATTTGCAGGAATGAAAATTATGTGATAATTTTTTTTTTTATTTATTTCAAAGCTAACTAATAAAACAACTACAAGATACAGTGTAAATGACATTATTTGACATTATAGAAACAGACCACAGGAGGCTAACAAATTCTGAAACTTTAAATAAGGATTTCAGACACTTGTGGCATCCTGTATTTGGTGGCTGAACTTTTTGTCAACCTTACCCTGTTGACCAGAAGAACATGCTACTTAGAAGATTTTAAAGGAATATCTGTACATAATGCGAATTAGTATCGTAAGGAAAAAAAAAAAACCACTTTAATCTACTCAGCATTCACAAACATTAAACAACACTCACAATAAGCAGGTGACTCTTGCATGAACCCATTATAACCTTTATATCCTCTTTATTATAGATTTTTATATTTTAAAGTTTGGATTCTTTTAAGATTGGACTTAAAAAATTCAACTTCTCACTTCCTCAATTTGTCATGATCATTTTTAGGATAAAATACCTTCATTTATTGTATACATAACATCCGTTAACGTTACTGAGATGAGGTTTGTTTATAACTCCTTAGTGTATGTATAAGGTAAAGGTATATATGGTAAAAAGAGCTTGTCAGTAGCTTGAGGTAGGTTATAATTGTACAGAGTGAAAGAGAGAATGGGAAAAACCAGATAGGAGTAACTCTGGGTGCTCAGAGGCTTGATTCATGTTCGTGTCTAGCAATACATACATTGGCTAGAATTAGCCATACAGATGACATTTACCTCTCTCAGAAATCTTTGTATTTCTGTTCCTCACATGGAAAGGACTATGCATGGTAGTATTTCTCTATCCCCACAAGGAAAAGACTATGCATGATAGTATTTCTCTACCCCATGAGAGCAGTATGATATTAAAGATTGCAGGCTCTTTGATATCACATAGTAAGAGAGAAAGAGAAGACAGATCAAAGGCATAGATACTCTAATGGGCCAGCTAAAAGTTTTTTTACAAAATAGTTAGGGCAAAAATTCTATCAAAGTTGAAGGAAGCATGATCTTACTTTTGGACCTGAGCACCAAAGAGGTTCAAATGTGATATCTGAGGTGAAAGAATTACATAGTCTGCATTTCTCAACAGACAGTAAACAAATCAACATTGGTTATAGCCATCAATATCACAAAAGATATACTAAGGTGGCAACACACACCTACTAGAACTACAAATATACAAAACAATATTCAATAACATTCATCTCAGTACTGGCAAGTAAAAGAGACCCTCTGCATTGACCTCTTTACAGAAAATATGAATACTACGCTCAGAAAATGAACCAATGCTAAACAGTTGATGAGTATACACAACAAAGGCTGAGAGGGGATATATTTTGAATTTGACACATTTACTAACCATTGCATACTGCAAAAATATTCAATTCTAGAAACAGAAAAATGACTGACTTTTCCAAAGACTACAGTGTGCAGAATCAGAGCTACCAATTATTGGGCAAAAACTCTTTATTAGTTACAGAGGATTGGGAGCTTTCTAACAAGGGTTTGTGTGCATTTCTTTAAGGAGAATTAGCTAGAAGCACTATTCAAGGAGTAAAAAATCTGTTAAGGAAAGCTAAATATGTCAATAAAGATCCTTACTTATTGCTGTTAGAATTGAGAAATACATCATTAAATGAACAGATGATAACAAAAAAATCAACAATCACAGTTACTTGAACCTATGCAAATATCGAATTAACAAACATGGGTGACTGAAAACAAGTGATACAAACGTAGTTTTGTATCTAACATAAAAGCATCATTTTCTGTACAGGCAGCTAAAGAATCAGACCACTTGCAACTCTGTGGCTAGAATAAAAAATAGTTTCTCTGCCTAACAGAAGGGCCACAGTCATGCTGATTAGACAAAAGCACTGAGGTGAGTGTCAAGATTTATTGGCTATACCCATAACACCTCAGAAACCTGTAGATGCAATACATAAAGATGAAAATTCAACAGCTTAAGGAATGGATAAGTAAAGAAAAAGAATTGCTTCAATGTCAGCAGAATCTCTGCAGACATCCACATTGCCAAGGTCACTAAGAGAAACTATTACAGGCAACAGTGTTGCCAAGATGAGGCCACAACACAATCAGCCAGAAGTGCATCCCAGTAAGAGCCATTAGAAAATCTGCCAGATAAGGAAGTCAGATGATCTGGAACAACTTTGAAGAGTATTCAAAAACTCCTTACTCACTACATATGAGGCACGAAGCTTCTAATTTTTTTCCCCTGAAGAAATAGGTGTTAAAATGTTTAAATGAGAACTACCAAGTAAGATACTTAACATCAGGTTTTGGAGGTGCTATTCTGAATATGCATATTAGTAGAGAAAATTCTCATTGTAAACAAGTTGTTTCCAAACACTTGTGGAAGACAACTACCCAAGCTTTCTGTTCAGTACAAATTCCATATTATCTTCCCTGCTCTGCCATTTCCAAGTGCTTCACAAACATTACCGAGAAATCAAGAATTAATAGGGAAAACAAATGCCCAGGGCTCACTGGTTATTTCCATATTTTGCAAGAGTTTAAAGCAAAGGGTAATCACTCTATACCAGACCTAAGGTTAAGCTAGCTCAGCATAGTATTTACATAAAGCCAAGAGGGCATCCTTAGGGGAAAGAGCGTAAGAAAAGGACCATATTTAAGGAAAATCCTCTCCTGCCTCTAAGATTTAGTTTTAATTGTTCTGTAACAAGTAATAATATAAACTATTTGGGGAATTATGATAGTAGTGGTGTGAAAACACAGCTTAAGCTAAAAATGTTGGTTTTCTAGTATTATTTTTGAATGCACATCTAAGCTTGCTAAAGGTTCCTCCCAGGTGCTTCTGAAAAGACAGACTTTTTGTCAGAGAAATGTGGTTCCTCTGTAAATAATATTTAGCAATGCGACACTATAATGACCTTTATTGGCAAGATCACCTACATATCAAGAAAGGTATTTCCTTTGGAGGTAGAAAAGAATTGTTTGTACCTCTACTGCAGTACAATATCCTAGTAAACCTCCTCTAGAAGTCTGTGTTCAACTTGTGGAACAGATACAGAGAAAAGATTCTTGGAGAGAGGAGGGGTGGTACTGATGGCAGGGAGAACAAAGAGCCTATGGCATAAAAGGACAGTACAAGGATTTGGCTTGTGTAGACAAGCAAACTGACATCTTAAGAAAGAAATGACTGCCATCTCTAAGCTCATGATGCAGCGGCATGTAGTCCTGGTGAGAAAAGAGGTTTCAAAGTTAACAAGTAATGTTGGTATAAGAAGGCAAAGACATAAGCTGGCTATGAATAATTTTAGGTAAGAAATCAGAAGAACATTCTTAATAATTTGGATCCTGGAACAGCACAGGAAGTGCTGAGGGCTAGAAATCTCAACAAATAAAACAATTTCACACTTTTCTTTTTAAACATCAGAAGGTTCTGGCTCAAAAGTTTAAACGAAGAGTTATAATGAGTAATTTCTCATAATTTCAAACCAACTCTGATCCCAACGGAAAAAGATTGACTCATTCAGAGTCGTATGACTCTGACATTGTTTATTGTTTCTCAAAAAACTTAACTGGATTACAAGTTGGTTAAAAGTTGTTGTCACTGCTGATGTTAACTTAGAAGCAATCAGACCAAGTTCAGAAGAGAACAGGAAGAAAATAAACAAATAAATAAAAGCAAGTGAGCAAGCTCCCACAAGTATTCAGCTGTCCCAGATGCTTGGGAAATACCCCTTACTTAAATACACACAAAACAGGACATGGACATTAGATGGCAAAATGATTTGATAATATCTTATCTAAGTTCTTTAGAACTGTGATTGAATTTAATAAATTCACATTAAATTTTTCATCAGTCCTAAAATATGGAAATTCCCCAAACAGGAAGAACTTGGGTTGGTTTTCTTTTCCTCAAGATAGATGATGTCATTACTCTATTACTCTGACATTCTACAGCTACTTGTACCACTGCAATGAGGATGTAAAAGTACCGTTATTCTGATTAGACAGTGTTTTACACTCCACTTTTCAGGACATAAGAGTATAAAACTTTTTTTTTTCCCCCCATTATCGGGCATTTGAACAGAAAACATTACTGACTGACGTTTATATTAATGAGGCTAAATAAAAACACAGATGGCTTCTACTAAGTGAAGGAACTGAAAGTAATGATGTGCTATCTTAAGCCACTGTCCTGCAAAATCAGGGACCAGGATAAACAGAAATCTGATTATTCTAGCTGAGTAAGAAAGCTCAAATAAACATATCCTCTCTGTGTCTGAATCCTTGTCTACACTAAAAAATTGACTCATTTTAAAGAATGGCTATAAAGAATAAGTCCCCTTGAAGTAATACTTGATTTTTTCTAAACAAAATAGTTATTCAACACGATTTCAGAAAACTTTTTAGGAAAAAATAGGGTTACAGATTGAGTCCAAGGACCCAGAGATGTGAAATGAAATTTCAGGTGAAGGCCTTTCAATGACCCAAAGAATGACAAAACAAAAGCAAGAAAGAATTGTCA
>NW_008824044.1:2266510-2282279 GCF_000699105.1 Pygoscelis adeliae
AAAACGAACCAGAGCAACCTGAAAATATTGTAGTTTGAAATGTTATTTCTTTTATACATGAGATTTAAAAAAAAAAACAACAAAATATTTGTATATATTTATGAAGGTTTCATAGGTTCAGATAGTTCCATTTAGAAATGATCACAGTTAATATCAGCATTTAACAAAAAAATAAAATTAAAATAGTACATAAAGAGTAAATATGTTTCATTTTGCTTATAAGCTCTCATATATACAAAATGGTTGAAAATTTACTTTACAACCAAATTGCATTTGGTTATTACCAGTATTCAGCTGTAATAATATAAAAGAAAAAGACAACTTCTTCTCTTAACCCAGAGTTTTGACATTTAAAATAGTCAATCTTTGTACCATACATACAACTTCATTCAACCACATCTTACTTAACCTTATAATTCATAAAATCACAAAAATTAAAGCCTAAATTATCCTCTTAATAAGGAACTTTTTTGCAAAATTTTCAGTAGTTTTACCACTTACTAAGTGTGTTTGTGCTGGTTTTGTGTGTAGTTCTGGATTTGTCATTAAAGTTGTTTCTTCTGCTAGATCTCACCTTTTAGAGTGTTTAAAAGTGCTCTGAAAAAAAAAAATCTATTTAAATGGAACAGAATTTATGGCAAGAGAATTGTTTGTTTCAAGATGCCTGAAACCCCAGCCTGTTGAGAGACTGTTGAAATCCACTGGACTTTTGTATCGGTGGATGGAGTTCCAACCATTTCAATACCAAGGAGTCAAAGAACCTATTAAACAGAAAAGTTCTAGTAATTGCAAAATATTAGTCTATTCCTTAGGATTGTTCTATATAATTTATTTTTTTAGGACTTAGTCCAAACTAGTTTTAAAATGCCTCAGGTGACAGGGCTCTTTCCATTTGCACAGACTAATAGAACTTCATTGGAACATTTTTCCTGATACCCTAATTGATATTTTTTTAACTTCCTCCAGTTATCTGGTTTTGGACACCCCGGAGACATAGTAAATAATTTCTTTCCCTGCTTCTCCAGGTACCATTCAAATAATAATAAATGGTTTCACCTTCAATTTAGTCAAATTTACTTACTTAATTTTTTTTAAATTTTGCCACACATCCACACATTCAACGTGACATTTCTTGTCTTTATAAACAAACCAGAGCCTCCATCAAGATATCGAATGCAAAAGTGGCAGCTGAGGAACATTTCAGGGGTTGGTGGGGACCACACGGGTGGGGAGCATCAAAGATTGCTGGTACTAAAGAAATAGCTCTGTTGCACGTGTCACTGGGATGTAAAAAGCCTCCTATGCAGGCTGCAGTTAGGCAGGGTGTGTTGCTTGTACCTATGGATGCAGTGAGATGGATGCAACAAACTGCATCTCCCCTGAGTGTTTAGCTGCTCTAGACACCAATAATTTCCAAATGAGTCCTTGCTTTGCATCATTTTCTTGATGTTCTTGACGTTCTTTAAAGAGAGGTTAGCTGAAAATTTTCTTCTGATCTCTACTTTGTTCATAACTTTGGGTTATTGGTGATAATTTCTGGAGGTAATTCCTCTCTATGCTACTCTTTTATACACTCTTGAAAGCCATCACTCTTTTTGATGAGTTGACAGTGACCCCTCCCACTGGACACATTTGGACAACAGATCTCAAAATGTCAAGTCTTATCCACGCCTACATGATAAAGGACTGGTCAAGTAATCGTGGGGAATGAGAATTGCTTCCTGTTACTGGTGATCAAGGAGGCAGCAGTGCTGTTTTGAACTTGTCAGATTAATCATATTCTCATTTTGGCCAATATTCCTAGAAACTCTCTATCATTTGCACAGCTTCCTACTGAAATCTATGGAGAAAAAAAAAAAAGAGAGAAAAAGGAAGAAAAAAGAAAAAAGACATAGCTATTCCATCTGAAGTCTGGAATAATTTATGCTGCTATAGCAATTTACCAGCATTGATCTCTGTGTAGAAATCCACCTTACATCAGTAGAAAAGGAATGAGGATAAAACATGGTCCATGAAATTGTTTTTCAGTTGAGAGTTTTTTAGACAGAATAAGCTGAAGATTGTGCTATGAACATCTCTTCAACCATAATACATAACCTTTTGAAACAAGAAGGACATGAAATCTAAAGCAAAGAACTTTTGGCAGAGGTGGGGAGGAAAATGGCAAAAGCCCACAGAGCCATGGTAAATGAGATAAAAATTTAACTCACTTTTCAGAGACAAGTATGTGTGGATATAGTAAAATTTCAACCATTGTCTTTGCATTTACAATAGATACATATATCTGGCTGTCAGGTTTTTTGCTACAGAAATTCTGTGTTTTGTTGCTATTTGAACCTTCTAAATATATTTACCCTCTGGAAGACAGTATCTTTGACTTAAAAGAAAATTAAAATATGCTGGGTAGTTTTATAACTATTTTCCTTGCATTAAGGAAAGAAAACCACATAGAGGAACATTCAAGTAGTCCTGCTATCTTCTATGATGCTACTGGAATAATTAAGCAAGCAGAATTTGGGGCCTGTTAATTTTAGCAGATATTCTAAAGAATATTTTTCCATCTAATACAACAATTTAGCTGAAACAATAGTGACATAATTGACAAAATTACATAATAATTACAGTGCTTTAGAGAGAGCTATATTAAGGTATGACTCATCACTCAATACATAAGAAGGTACAGAACTACGTCAAATCCAGCAGTGCAGTGCAGTATAGTGTAGCCACAGCCAAAAATGAAATTTAAAATCAGCAATCCTTTGTTAATAAATGGGGGGAGGAGAGGAATTAATGAAAAGTATGACTATGAATTTTGTTTTACTTTAATGAATTAAATTTTAAAAGTGACAATGAATAATTGTACAATTACAATTAAGATTTACATCTTCTTTACAAAAATATGTAATACATTTTACTACTTGAACCTCACGCTTCCTCTGGCAATACTTGTAAGAGTTTGCTTTATTGAAAATTGAGAACTATTCCACTCCTCAGTTGGGGAAATGATTGGTGAAGTGGAAAAGCAATGATGAAATTTTCAGAGATAATTACATTTTTTTATTAGAATACTTTATCAATGATCATTTTGAAAGACAAGCTGCACAGTGTAACAATCAAGCATAAAACACATAACTTCCCATGAAATATTTTAAATTATTTTCTATAATAGAATTTGATTGAAAACAATTATTTTAAAAACTGCAGAGGCTGAATGTATGCATCTTGGACAAACCTGTATTGAAAATTTCTTCCTTGAATAAGCCTTACTTGTTATGCAAAAGATACACCTTCTATCATTTTCCTATCTGTTAATACTTTCCTTGATAATAAAAATAGTCCCAGTTAAAGATATTATTCAACAGCACAATTATACATCATTAGCAAGGTTACTATGCTAAGTTTTTTTATCAAAGTGTGATGGTTTGTACTCACCAGGTGTAAAATTATACCGAGCAGAAAACCCGATAGATTCCAGCTCACCATCAGCAAAAAATTTAATCCATAGGAATCTGCCACTGGATTTTATCATGGGTGGATTTTGCTGTCCACAGAAACGTCCAATGATCGGGGAAAAGCCAAAAGGTCCATCTCGTACTTCAATATGGTCAAATTTACACTCCCAAGAAGGCTCTATGGAATATTTTTCATCAAAGTGTAGTTCAATGCATTGTCTAGGGGCAGCTAGAGATGAAAAGAAAATTACCTTATTATTTTCTAAACCAAAACCCTTCAAACTTAAATGAAAATCAACTATATATATTTTGTATGCATCTTAACATTTTGCTTAAAAACTTGTTTGAAAATTAGTACATCTATATTTTTATAGATTTTACACCATCAGCTTACTTGTCTATTCTTTTCCTTTAAAAAAGTGCTCATGACAGCAGTTTTTAGCAAAACTAAGATAGCTATGATGTAAAGCAAAATACAGTTTAGGAACAAATGGTTCAAACACAAAATCTTTCTAAGAAACTTATGCGTCTGTAAAACCAGCGTTTTCTTATATTTGGGGGGGAGAAATGTTAATCAGAATACTTTTTTATCTAATGCTCACAAAGATGAAGAAAAAACTGATCAGAACTGTGCTATAGTAAGAAGGACAAATTCTGTTCCTATATGTATTGCAGTCAATGACAAGCTTGAGTGTAATTGCTTATACTCAGAATTACTTATCATCTCATTTGAAACATAAAGACAAGTGCAGTGAATTCTCACTTAAGAAACTAGATAAGGATGAAGCAAAATTAACATCTAACTAAAGAGCAAACAATATTCTACTGAAAACCTTGAAGAAACTTTATAGTGGTCACTTAATTAAACATAAAAAACATCTTTATTCATGGATACTAAGGTTAGTGGCAGTCAGAATGATCTCTAAAACAAATATTCCCTGGCATCTCCTGTATAAAGCAAAAGAGTTACTGGTTGAACTACACTCTTTTCTTAAAAAGAGAAAAAAAAATCATGGCTTTGTCTACAAATTTTAACATGTAGCATCCCTGGGTACACTGTTCCTACATTTAATCCTGTCCATAGCAAAAAATGTATGCCTTCGGTGTCTAGATCATGATGCAATATAGCCTTCTGCTCACAAAGCCTTCTGCTAAGGCAAGGCTTGTTTGTGCCGCTGCCTGCTGTGCCTCTCATGGGATCATGTCCTACACTTTACACATATTAGAAGAGGTTGAAATTGCTATGAGCTTTGCCTGAGTCCTCACTCTTTTCACATGAAAACATGCAAGATCAAACTCCAAGCTGAGTGCATAAGCTTAACATGGAAACTGCTGCCACTCCAGCAGTCGGTATCCTTCCATTTCTTTCCTCAGGAATAATAGGAAAACTATCAGTGTGACCAGAACCTGCATCTTGTATGTATTTTGAAGTGGTTTATATTGAAGCTTTTGGGATGAGCTCATTACTCACACAAGAAGGGAGACTATTTAAGATGAACTAAATAAGAAGACATTAGGTAAATCTTATAATCTTTACATAAGAACACACAGTCAGATCCCATTTACAACTATTTCATTTAATAAATACAGCCTCATTTTATAAGAAGCACTGAAGAAGCAAGTTAATAAAACACGTTATTTGAGAAGATTATTTTAATAGCTTTACTTTCAGTGTTAATATAATTGGGTTAATTAAACGTTAATAAAACGAGGCTGGGGAACAAGTTTGGGGGCTGGACCACTGACCATTCACATTCCTTAAACGTTAAGATCACCTTCTGGCATCATTTTGGCCATGACAGTGAGAACTGCCAAAACCCGTTCTTAGGCATGGTGTGGTGGTTCGCATCAGTCAAGGACCATTCACAGGGAGCAGTTTGTATCTGTACTCTTGACCGGGAGGGTGAAAGGAGTTGATCGGTACGTGTGTGAGTGTGCCTATCAGCCTTAAGGCCGGTGAACATTTCCTGACCTGTTTTAGGTATTAGTATAGGTACTGCCTGTGTCCCAGCCTGCTCTGCAACAGGACGAGGTCCTTTCTCCTAACTCTCCCGAGGAATGTAACACTTTGTGTTTCTGTAACTGTGCGGACTGCGGTGATCACAAAAGATCGGGCAAAGGGAGGAAGGGATGCTATACATGCACCCATGCACCTTTTCATCATGTGTTTTTAAATGCACCTCTGTGCCTCATCTTGTACGATATTTAGAGTTAAAGGTTAAATGTTTTGTTTGCAATAATCTACCTAAGAAACAAAATTATTCAAAACTTCCTGGAAATGACCATAAGGGATGAAAACACACAATTCAAACTCCCAACTTTAACTTCCTTTTAGTGAAAAAGGTGTCATTTCAGACTTATACTCTGGCTTTAGCAAAGGGTTTTTTTGCCAAACGCAAGCTAGAACAAACAGGTATTGTATAAATACACATCTTGTGCCACAGCTTTTGCAACAAATTGTGTGCAAACGTGGTCACAGTAAAACTTACAGAAATACAGTGAGAACAAGTCCAGAATAATGACTAATAATAATGTATTATTATTACAAAACCAAAACTAAACAAACAAACAAAAAGCCCAGAATATGCAATTCTTCCAGACTGGATTGGAATCTGGCCATTTAATCAGAAAAGGAGGGATGGAGTGGTCATTTTTGGTATCCTTATTCACAGATAAAGCCCATTCACACCTTCAGAATGTTTTCTGTGGCTACAATATCAGGGAAAGTTGTTGTCAAGTCCAAATGAAATATATGGAAGCGGTCTCATAAAATTATTTTACAATAATCTTCCATATTTAGTTTTCAATTATCTTTCTTCAAAAATGTTTAATACCATGGAACGGCTACTTAATGCTTGCATGTCTTGTCATATTTTTCATCTAATTATCTTACACAAGTGCTGTCTTGAGATTTTACATTCAATGAAAAAAAAGGCATTGGGTTCCAACTTGCGGTAGAAGAACAGTTGCAGCAAAAACACACAATTATGGTTTTAATTCTGATCAGCTTCTAAGTCTGTGTAAGTGACAGCTGAAATTAAGAGAGAAATCTGTTTCAATTTACCAGACTGCATGGAAATGAGACATTGAACTCAACACTTACCCCCACCTATCTCAGATGCTACAGTACTAATAGTTTTCAATAATCCTTGGTCTTTCTGGTTGTCTAGCTATTATCTATTATAAGAAATAATATTAATAATATATAATATATATTATTTATTATAAGAAAGCCACCTATAACCTCCTTTTAAAAGAGGATTCTTCTCTTGTTTTGATGAAAACTTTTTGAACACAAAAATCACTGTGAAATACAAAAGGACTTTGAGCAGAGATTTTTCATACAGGGATGCATGACCATTTTCTAACATCTATGAAATATCTAGGATTAAAAAGTTTAATGGTCTTCAGTGAAAACATGGAAGACCTTCAAGAGAGCTAACTCTAAATGTCCACAAACATATAATGTGGAAGATTTATTTCATATCTCTGTAAAGCAATTCTAGTCCATACCTATATTTATAAATAAACATTTAATTATTAAAAACTGAAAAATTGATAAAATCTTACAGGTATTTCACTTACAGGATTTCCAGACAAATTCTTAAGATATATTGTGTAAAGCATGGCTATGCCACTCCCCAAATATTTTTAACACAAACAAATGCCTTTGCTCCTACAAAATCTCCTGTGCAAATTTCCCTTTGGAGCACACATGCCAAATTTTCTGCAGTCTGGCAAAGGCTAAAGCTGCCAGTGCTGCGGTTGTTCTGGGCAGCTGTGAACTTTGCCAGGTTAGAGTCACGAATATGCGAAACAAGGGTGAAATTGGGCCCAACAGGGAATTTAATGTGTACACTCAGGTATTTCCTATGTTTTCTATATGCCCAATAAGACTGAAAGAAAAAAAAAAGAACAAATTCTCAATGCATTTTGAAAGGCAGATGGGATTCACCAGAAGCTCCTCTATGGCATTATAATTTTTGTACTGAGTCCATGACTTCTGGATGACCTAAAGGATTTCTTTTAGAAAGGCATCCAATCTGGACTTTAACATTCCTAGTTGTTCCAATAGTTAATTATATTACTACTAAAATAGAAGAAAAGAAAAAAAAAAAGGAAAAGAAAAAGAAACTTCTAGCTGTTTGATCTGCTTATGCCTTTGACTGCTAGGATAGAAGCCTCTGCAGTCAGAAATCCTCTTCTCTTTTAGAAACTCA
The DNA here is from genome assembly GCF_000699105.1 of Pygoscelis adeliae. Lineage (NCBI taxonomy): Eukaryota > Metazoa > Chordata > Aves > Sphenisciformes > Spheniscidae > Pygoscelis > Pygoscelis adeliae. Next base: position 2,274,183 of record NW_008824044.1, read on the forward strand.
CAGTCTATGATCATGGCAGTTTTTGCCATCTCCTTTACTTCACCAAAGTAATTTTGAAATGGTAAAAGGCTTGCATACATTTAAGATGAGCTACAATATGGAGGGAAAAATTGTTTCATAAGAGGAAATTCAATTTTATTACAACACACTACATGCTGGAGTCCTCAGTCCAGTCCACTAAAGTCGGTAGGAATTGTGTTTGAGGGAAGCCATCAGAATTTGCCCTAGATTGTGTTTGATAGCAAAAAATGAAGGACGAAAGCAGGCAGGCAGGAAGGAACCTGATGATTCGTATATGTATTTAAACTCACATCATACAGCTGTCAGTATGGTATATACAGTCCTAGTATGCTGAACTCTCTAAGACATACAAAGGGGAGATAGCAATGTGGGAATGCTATTACAGATCATATCAACAGTCCCCCTAGTTTGGTATTTGGTATTCAACAGCAGCCAGAAGCTGTTTGAAGCATATTGGAATCTCAGTAATAAATATAGAAATGAGATGCATATGGACATGTTTCTGTCTTACTCTAAAATTGAATGCATGTTTATGTCCTGGATTAGCAAGGATTATCCACTCCATAGATTGTTATCTGACCTGAGAGATATTGCTATTAGTAAAATCATTAATCCTTTTTTTTTTTTTTTTTTGCAATCCTTTAACTTCAATACCTTATGCCAATCAGTGCCACAGAATATAAAAGATATGGGGAAAAGTTTTCACTTGTTAGCCTTCTTTATCATTTTCTGGCTTTTTTATATGTTGTAAAAAGAATAAATATGGACAAATAATTGACTGTAATTACAAAGTAATCTTTGTTGTCCTCCAGTGTTTCTCCTTTTGCTTTTTTTGAAAACTGCCACTTTTCATTGGTCAGACATCTTACTACATCTCTGTTTATTTTTGTGACATTTTTCAGACATAACTATTCCTGATCTTTTTAGAAGCTAGAAATAGACACGGGTAGATCAGAGCTGAAAGTGTTGTGCAAAATGCATGGTTCTCATCAAATTATATACTGATAGAGCTGCTATCATCATAGGTTTTAAAATACCCAACTGCAGTCCAAATTGTTGATTATGGCTGGAGAGGAAGCAGAAAATATCAATGTCGTAAGAAATTATATGCAATTTTTTGCCAGATTGATTTTTCCCATAAAATATAACAAGATGTCTGTTGAGTTTGGATTACTCTTTTTACTATACGTTGCTCCAAACTCGTCAACGTGGAATTTCATCTTCATGATAGAAGTTGGTTGACTAAATCTTTCCTTCCTAAATTGTTCTTAGACATTTCCAATTTGGCTATTTTAACTTAGGTTATTGCAACAGCGTATTTTGTCACCTTTCAGCTTATTAACTATATTTATATAAGTACTTAATTACTATAATAAAGACAAAGGTCTTTACAATAAAGCGTTTTCAGGCACCTTCTTACTAAGAGGAGGAACACCTTATGGCATGAGACACTGGGCTAAGGTTTACAAAAATGGTCATTTTTTTTTTTTTTCCCCACACCTTTTCTTTTAATGATAAAATATTTCTCTGGGTTTCAGATCCTTGAAGATAAAATAGGCTTACTTCTTCCCAGTCTTACAGGAAAGTTAGAAAGATAATTTGATCAATATATGCAAAAGACCTGAATCTGGTAACATAAGTGTAACAAAAAGTATAACGCTAAGTAGTACATATTGAATCTATACATTTATCTTTTTTTAAAATTCTATTTTTATTTTAAATCAATTACTAAACTATGAAATAATTTAAATGTTTACCATACATCTGTTTAAATTTCAGATTCAAATGGAAAGACTGGACAAGCATAAATTTTCTTTAAAGGGCTTGTTTGACTCCATGATTTATAATCACCTCTATACTTCTGACTTCAGTCAGGTTACCTAGACTAAAGTGGAATTCAGAGATCTCAGTCATTTTGCTGTGATTTTTTTTCCTAAACAATACATACAACATTTACTATCCATCATTTCCCTGGAAGGTTTTTATGAAATATATTTATTTTAGTAACTCAGCACTAGATTTGGAAAGAAAGACTGGTTTCTAAAAGGGCCTAGTGGGGGTTCTAAAGCGGCTAATTCAATTTGAATCAGCTATACACCTTTGGAAATCTCTCTTGATACTACCTGCATCTTTAGTAGAATAAATATTTCCATAATTCCTGCTTCCATCATTTGTAGTTAATAATTCTGCCCAACCAAGCATGGATAGAACAAGCGTCAGTGTTGTATTCTGCATGTTTTCACAACTCATGAATGAATCTTCCTGGTTCCAATGCCTTACCATTCTGTACCTGATTCGTCTTTTCTGCTACTAAGCTGTGACAGTATCTAATCTCTGTTACTTTCCACAGATTCATTTTTACAACAATCCCTTCAACACCCATTGTGCTAAGACTGATGAAAAGAAATGGTGTAACTTGCTTGTAATACACCTCTAGCCTTTCTTACATCACCTCCGTGTCTGCAACTGTCTACTCTTTAAAAACTGTGTCTTACAGCTGTTTGGTGTTAATGTTTATTCTTTTCTGGTTTTGTTTTGGGTTTGGATTTTTTCATTTATTTTTGTTTCTTATGAAAAATTGCATGGAAAATAATTTTTACACTCACTATACAGATATTTCCTGTAATACTTTCTTTACTGTACTTTGCTTAGCTATGCTTGTCATCCCTGATTCAGTTATGATAAGTTTAAAATATCTATATGAAAGTCAAAAGCATTTTTGTTTCCTGTGTTCACTTTTTTTACTCATTTTAAAATATTCTTTATTCTGTCATGTTACAGCATTTTAGGTTCTATTCATTCTCTGAATGTCCTGAAATAAATTATACTGTGTTTATTACTAAGTGACTCATGCATACTTACCACCTGAACTAATTTATGAGTGATGTCAGGAAATAAATCAAGTATGTTCCAGTATTTCTTGGTATGCTCTACAAAATTTTTAAATTTTTTACAAAAAAAAAAGAAAAAAGAAAAAGTGCAGAGATAGAGCTTCTCTAAATCTTGTGTCTTGAAAAGATTTATCATGATATAGGCTTTACCAACTCTTCACATATAATAAAATAAAACACTTTTTTTTATACAGTTGATGATAGAAAATAAAGATTCTTCAGCTGGTCACCTTCTATAATGTAGACGCATTCCCTCTCAGGAGGATACTTGTTGGGGTAATTGGGAGAAGTGAAGATGCCTCCTTCTGCATATTTTGTCCAAGTTCCACACTGCACTGGTTTCTGTCCTTCGGCAGTAGTTTGCTTTTCTGTGAAATGATCACATTAAGCATTATATAATTAGGTCACAAATTATTATGTCCCTATGACACTTAGAACTCTCTTACAGAATAAAATAGTCCCTTCTGTCAGTGGCCTCAGCTTTTTCCTGTTGAGACTAAGAGTATGATCATTGACCTGGGGGAAAATGAGGCTGTTCTTTAGGGGTACAAACACATAATTCTTAAAACATTTTTTCAAAGCAGAGAAGAGGCTTGGATGTCTAGGAAGACTTATTTATATTGGTTTTAAAATAATAACCTTGTTGGGAAAACACATGCTCAAGAAATGAGAAACATGAATTTCCCACTCATATATCTCAAAAGGCTCAAGCATGTGCTCTATCAGCAAGCTACGTGCCGTGGCATAGGAATACATCAGAGTCACAAAATCAAGAAAAAAAACCACAGAATTATGATAGAATATACAAGTTGTTTTAAATTCGCAGCAGCTTGACTCCATATTCACCAGACAGAGATAGACGGGGGAATTCCTGGATTCTGGTTCATAGATTATTTTTATCTTGCTGTTTGTTGTAAAATTAATAAATAGCTCTGAGGCCAGGAATCACAGCCCAGAACTTTCCTCCTCTTAGGTGAATCATCAGAGAGCAGAGTCAGACCTTCCTGTTTGCTTTCTTCCTAGCCCTGAAACTCTTGCACTCCTTTCTGCACATGGGCAGAGAGCCTGGAGACAAAGGTTTGAGTCTGTTCAGGCTGAAGAAGATGAAGGATCACTTCCTGGGCATCATGCTTTAACAAGTGGGCTAAAATAAGATGGATTCTTCAGAGAGAAAAATACTTAGGCTGGAATTACAAGGAAGGATAGTAGGTTCTAGACCTCACACAGGTGTCCAAAGAGGACGCCTGTGTTTTGTTCTGAATGAGGTATTCCTGACCCAAGGAACGTCCCATCTAACTTGAGCCTCTGATGTGTAAAGCCAAGTTATTTGAAGCTCCCTCTTATGATCAGTGGAGGGAGACAGGCACCTTCCAAGGATGATTTTAACTATCTGAGATCTGCCTTATGCTCTGCAAGCGTTTCTCTTTCTTTCTGGTCTGTATCCAAGCTGAGTACAACACAGATCCTAATTTCCTGAAATGAATTCAGGCCCGCAGGGCCTGAGCATTCAGACACAAGTTCAGACATACACTGTGCTTAGCAACTCTCCGTGCTTGGCTCTCACCACACTTAGTATCCAAGGCTTTTAAGAACCTCTTTGTATCCACACCCTGCACAAATGCACCCATGATACCAAATTTCAGATTTTGAATTCTACTTCAACAAGCAAAAAGATCTTAAGTGCAGATAGGTCAGTGCCTAAACTGGACTTCCCAATTTGAAAGAGGGGGCACTTTACAGTCTTTAGTTAGAGTCAGGCTGAGTCTAGCTGTAGATCAGGTCACTAACTTGTTAAAAAAAGTACCACTGGATTTTCGTGTGTGTACAGGCGCACAAATATTCAAAACAAATAAACAAAGGAGAGACACTGGAAGTAGGTGAACTACTAAAAATTTAAAGAACTAAACTAACAACTCAAATCCATACTTTGGACTCTAATATAACATCTGACAAAAAGCTGAAGTTTACATACCTGTTCCTTTTTTGGTTGCCCCAGACAAATGTAGGATGATTAGACTTGCTACAACTGAAAGAGAAATACGCATTAGATATCACAGTGTGATAGTGCCTGCAATCAAATCAATTGTAAACATCTATCTTAGAAGATTACAAATTAAATAGAATTACTGTAAAAAAAAAGTTTCATGTTTACTTGCATCTTTAAATTGCATATTTTGTATAAACAAGTTTCTTTGTGATCTGTCCTTGTAAGTATTTATCTTTGTAAATGTATCCAAATAAAGAGGAGATCTTTTGGATTTAAAACAAAATCCCCAGGCACTGATATTTCCCTCCTATTTTTTTTCTTTTTTTAATGTTAGAGAAAAATATTTTACCAATATTTATTTATATAATCATAGCTTCGGCCAATAATAGAAAAGTGGCTGCTTTTAACAGAGGGAGACAAAGGCCTGCTAAGTTTCAGTGCCACTGGACTCGCTAACGTCTCTTGCTATGGCATAATAAAATTTGAAAATGAGTACTGGGAGTACGAGAGAAGTGAGGGGTTGGGTTCTTCACATCCATCAAAGCATTTGCAAATCCCTAGTGAAGTAAATTATTGTGTGTGTTTAACAGTCTCATTAATCTAGTTTGTTTGACTTGTCAAGAGGGTGTTGCTTTGTGCTGCAGTGAATCTGCAGCCCATTTCAGAAATAGAAGTCTCCTCTCTCCAACCATGATAGGACAGCTCTGCCTCTTGGGAACAAATGTGACCTTTCTGAGGTGGTCCTCAACCTGGAGATAATTTCTGAGTTTCTGGGAGTTTCCGAATATAATATTTTAACTACAAAAGGCTAAGAGGTAAACACTTAGGCCAGTCATAATGAGACTGCTTTGGAAGATCAAAGTGACTAGCTAGCTACCTGATGAAGAAATCATGCACTGAAAATATCATTTTCTGGTCATCACCCATATCTTCTTTGTCTATCGGAGAAAGTGGGATAGCAAGAGCATAAGATAACAGATCCATCAGTTCTTGGAGTGCTCGCGGTTTTGACCCCAGCTAGTTTGGCATTAAGCCCAGACATAGTGCCCAGACTGCACTGAAGTTAAAGTGGAGATGAAGTTGCATGTTTATTCTGAGTATTTTGGATCGATCAGCTGCCATTTGTGTTGTTGACTATGATGAGGAATTGATGGACCTGTGGTCTTTAACAAATGTAACTGAATGGCATACTTTCCTCCTCTTCTTATCCCCAAGAGGCACCAAAAGTCATCATGGGCTAGTAACTAGCTACCAAAATGATCCTTTCAAAGATGGTGTTTTCATCATTTTCAGCTTTTATACTGCAAATTGTGTGCCATTTTTAGCCCCAAGGAAGTCAGTCTCCATATTTCCAGTATTCTGATGGCATTGAGATCTCTATTTCTATGCCTTTGACACTTCCCGTGTGACAAAGGGTTTGAGGCACAGGTGATGGCTACCTTATTAAGCAGGGAAAGGCTGAAGTTCTGGGAAAATGAAAGCTTGGCAGCATATTCACTGTTTCTTGGTCAGGCTCACAGCCCCTGTGTCTTTCTGAATCCCTCAGCTAAGAGACGGATGTTGGCAGAGCTGGTAGTTAAAAACTCTTCTGTGTCATGGGCATTCAGTGAGAACATTACATCTTCTGCTCGGATCTGAATGCTAACCAGATATTCCTGCCCTTACTCTCCTCCGGGATGGATTCTGGAAACACATGCTAGCTGGGACTCTGCCCGCCAGCTGTGTCAGAATCTGAAGGCAATGCAGGATTCGCCCGTTTACTAAGTTGCTCATTTCCTTTAGCTTGTGTTTCATGCAGTGAACATACTGCATCTATGCCTGTAATCCTCACCAGTCAAAATCTAATTTCTCAATAGTGTGAGGTGGATTGGTGTTAGAATATGGAGCCAGCTGCCGGCATTCTTTCTGCCCACAAATTTATGGAAGCTAGAATAGGGTACACAACAGCCAAAGCCCATGTGAGAAATGTTTCTTCTTAGGCAATTAATAACAAGTCATATCTGATTCTTACAGGTTCATTTCAAACACCTTTATCTATTAGCTCTCCCCTCCTTTTCTCTATGGAAAAAATTGAAGTTCAGAGAAGTAAAGAGAGTTGGTCCAAGTCATAGAGATTTTACTACCAAGATGACAGAAAAAACACAGGTCTTTTCAATTCCAGCTGTAACCGCTAGAAAGGATGCTTCCAAGTCACAGAGCTATGTTATTCCAAAGCAGGGAGCTATACTTACATATCATCATGTCAGTATTGATTATTAATAAGGAGTCAAAATAATCTTGATAATAAAATGTAATAGACAAGAAGAGACTAAGAGACTAAGTTTTTTCTGGGCATATCATATCTAACATTTGGATAGATGAAGTGAAATACTTCTCCCGTATTTCAAAGATAGAAAAAGCCTCTTGATTTAGTGGCATTAACTCCAGCGTCACCAAAATCTGTATATTGCCAGAAAGTAATTAAAATTACGGGCTTTATGGGAAAAGATAACACAATATTTTTTGCCTAAGCAGTCAAGGCAGTACATTTTACTCTATGACCCCTTGCATTTTTCTTTCTTAAGCCATGGGAAAAGAACAGTGCTTCTCACAGAGAAAACAAACAAACAAACAAACAAACAAACAAAACCACCCCGAAGAGACCTATCATGCAATCTTCGCTCATTGAAAACCGTCACTTGGGAAGCTTTGACAGTACAGCAACAATATTGTGATTATCTGGGTATGGGAATTATTTTAAAGAAGTTTCCACCAAATTTCTTGTTGCATTCTCTCTGTCTTCCTCCTCCCCCTTTTCCTCCTAATCACGGGTGTAATTATAATCATGCTTTCTAGTGCCACTCTGACTACACATCTTTGCATCTTTTTGGATCTGTGCATTTTTCCATTACAAGCTGTACGTTAAGAGATTTCTCTCTTGGCCAGGCAGCTTTTTGGAGGCTGTGATTTGGCATAGACATGGCTTAGCCTAGCGAAGAGTTGTTGGACAAGCAATACCTGGCCATAGCGCTGCTATTTTACAGGTGTGGGCATAGAGAGAGGTGCTGGAAAGAACTGTGGCCAGTCAAGCCCCTTCAGTAGAGTGGACCCTCTGCAAAGCTGAGGCGGGAGAGGGGGTCCCATCCACGCAGCCTGAGGCCCCTGGGGGTCTTCGACGAATAATTGTTACATTTCCGTGCCTCCCTGCTGCTCCTGGAG
>NW_008824044.1:2283273-2284209 GCF_000699105.1 Pygoscelis adeliae
GAGGGGTGGAGGGAAGAAAGATTTACCAAATAGGGGATTTAGTCATATTTGTGTGCAATGCGATCCTTATTAGAGAAGAAATCCTTTAAAATCGAACAAATCCTTTTTTGCAAAACCCTCTCCCTGCGCGTAGCATAGTATCAAGTGGTAGCAGCGGCAAGAGGTTGAAAACACATTGCACCGTCTGAAACCCTCTCGGGAATGGATGGAGAGAGATAGAGATGGATGGGGGTAGAGAGATGTCCCCTCGCTTCTCCAGTCCAGGGCGAGAAGCAGAAGAAAACCCTGGAGACTCCTCCATTCATTCAGTGCAGGGGAAAGGGAAGGGAAGGGAAGGGCGGGAGGATGGCGGTGGTGGGGAAAGAATGATTTCAAAACTGGGAAAGGAAGAGTAAGAGGAAAGGGATCGTCTCCTCTCCCCTAATCAGTTCATGGATCAGACAAAATGCCCATGAGTTCCTCCTTGAACTGCACCTGCCAAAGAGAAATTGAAAAGATTTTCTCCCTTGAGAGGCGACTTCTCCATTTACACCCCCCCACACACGCACGCACACACACGCACGCACAAAAGGGAGCAATAAAAGTTTAGCTGCTAATCCTCCGGCCGCAGATACAATGATTGCCTCTTCCAATCAGCCCAGAGACGACAGCAAAATCTCTCCCTTTCGCTCCCCCCTCCCTTTCTCAGGCTTATCTTCCTCCCCAGCTACATCCCACCCCAAACACCTATCCCTTTGACGAGGCTGCGGAGGGCTAGTGGCCAGGGCGGGAAGGGAGGAGGGAGAGTGGAGTAGGCAAAACATATTAATAATAAGAGTACTGAAAGAAGCTGAAATGACCTCAGCGAAAAACAAGAGAGGAGGAGGAGTGGATGGACAGAAAGGGCAGTGTCCCCTCTTGGCCCCGGGAGCCGGCCCTGCCAGGCCGTGGCAGCCA
>NW_008824044.1:2284857-2320012 GCF_000699105.1 Pygoscelis adeliae
TGAATAGTAATAACGTAGTCGGGCGACCTGTTGTCTTTAGGGCAGCTTTTGAATGAGGCGGGTACCTTTACTCCCTTTGGGACAGCACTGAACAGCACAGCTGCTATTCCAGAAGGTGAATGATGAGGAAGCCTCGATTTTTTTTCAGTAAATCGCCGTGTTTTAACAAAGAACCTCAGGGCTTTTTTTCAGCCTGTGGTTTGTCTGCTCTGTACTCTGAAATAAAGAATATATCTGCCATCGATGCTTGCGAATGCAGTCAGCAATAGCAGCATGCACATTAGGATAAGTCTGAGGTGATCTTGGCTAGCAGAATTCATCCATTCAACCAGCCAGTCAGCCATCACCCCAGCCAGCCTGACTTTGAGCATTTAAAAATCCTGCTGGGTGAGAAGGGCACAGGATTCAGCTACAGTGCTCTGCAGTAAGCTCCTTATAAAAAGGAATATAGAAGATATAAGACCGCATGAAAGGATTCACCTATGTTTTGTGTAATCTGTCTTGCTATTAGCAACATCAAGTCTGCAGCTGTTAATCTTAATAAACTGTCCTACTCTGCTTTCTAACCCTCTCAGCACTTTCTCTGACCTTCTCTATTCTCTTCCACCTCAAGTTAAAGAACTTTATTTGTGCAGTAATTGAAAGTCACCTGATTTATCCATAGGATAAACTTCTATAATACAGATGTGCAGTCTGCCTTAGTCAAGCAACAGTAGAGTAACTGAAAAAGGATAGTGTTGAAAACAGTCATAGAAGTGTTTATAGACAGTCAGATGTTTCTTCTGCAGGATGATGCAGACATCCATATGGCTAAGTTTCAAGTTATAGTTACTTAAAAAAAAAGGTTATAGAACAAGTAGGCACAAAACAGCTGATTTTGCTGTTCTGGGAAAATGTGCTGTGTCACATCATATAACAGTGAGTTTCAACATTTTTCCTTTTTTGAAATGCGGTGTTCTTTATCTTTAAAGATCTTAGATCTCTTTTGATTGGCACTCAATTTTAAGGACACCATTGCAACAACATTGACAAATAGCATGTAGTACATGCCAGGTATGTTTAAAATACTCCAAAATGTAATCAGTCACCATCATTATGGAGTCAGACATCCACAAAATAGCTGAGGAATGGCCACAGTGGTCATTGCATGTTCTGCTAATGAGACCTTAAGGGGATATCTCAGGATCTACATAGGTGGACGCTAAAAGCTTGTTCAAATGTGCTTATAAGCAAGCACACAGGGTTTATAAGTTAGAGACTGGTCAAAATCACTTTCTACTTCAGTAGATCACTCTCCTGTAGAGAGTTTGAAATTTTGAACTTCATACTACCACTAAAGTCTTCACCATGACCTTTTCTTGCTTTATGTCTCATTTTGTTGCAAAACCTGTTTATGTGAGTTTTGGTAAACACTCTTTGTAAAAAGGTAGTAGCTCACCAGCCAGCGTGCACCTTTCCCTATCCTGTCTTTTAATGGGTAAATATTTATATACTTAGTGTGTAGTTTTTGCATCCTTAATTAGCCAATAACCATACCCTTACATTTCTGCTAGGCGGTAAACTAGAAAAAGGAGAAAGAGATTCACGGTTAGTAAGACATGAATTGTTAAAAAAAAAAGGGAAAGAATAGTGGACATAAACAATTGTCTCAAATGACATCTTAGTATTATTTGGAATCCTTTGGATTTTACCCAGTAAGAGTCTTATCGATTTTTAAATGGGTTTAAGTTTTTTTGAATTTTGAAGTTTTGCATTTTCCTTAGAGTAAGAACATTGCCTTATTTTATTACATGGAATGACAGCTACACTTTTAGATTAGAAATGTACTTTTATTAGTTCTTTATTGGATGTTGGCTGAAATCTTATTTTTAAAAATAAGCAAGAGAACCAAACACAGTTATGCTTCTTGATTCAGTACATACAATGTTATTCTTTGTAGTTTTAAACCATACATTACATGGTAATCTCTTCATATAGCAGATTCTGTCAGCCTCTCTCTTTCACTTTCACAGCTGAATTTTTCTATTGATTTTTATGGGAGTTTGTTTGAACGCAGAATATTTTATTCAGCAAGGTATGAAGCTCTTCCTTCCTGTGGTCTAACATCTTTAGGGTAACCTAAGACACTGATCAGCCCAAGGATGGTTAGCATGGCAGAAAGGAGATCAACCATTTGGAGAGCAATTTAAGCACTATGGAACATTTTCAAATTGAGATTACCAAATGAAAAAAGACAAACAAATACAAAAATATTTCTAACAGTTTTGTCTGAAACAGTAGTGTACAGTTTCCTATTGAGAGCTAAGCGAAGGACTGGACTCTTTAATGGACAGAAGAAAAGCTTTTGCCTCTGAACTGTGTTATGCTTGTGTTTCAATCACAAGAAAAGAGAAGAAATTTCTGCTTTGCTTTCCCCCTTCTGTGGTTAATCTATGTGTTTTTATGACAAACAGCAGAAGTAAGTCCTGGGCAACTGACTGTAGGTGCCCCTGCCTGAGCAGGGGTGTTGGACCAGGTGACCTCCAGAGGTCCCTTTCCACCTCAACCATTCTGTCATTCTGTGATTCTGCAAGCAAAGGGGGACAATGGAACATAAAGGAGGGGAACAGTTCCATTTTATGGTGAGAAAAAGAAACTCCTTAATATTCAGGATTGAATTAGCTTGCTTTCATTTGTAACATATGATAGAATTAGACAATATATCTGGATTATTTTCTCCTTGAACCAGAGGTAAATTGTCTAATTCTTGCTTTCATGTTACAAATGAAAGCAAGCTAATATTCAGTCTCAGTTAAAATGGAAAATTATTCAGCCTTGGTCAAAAATTTCCAAACATGGAGGCATCCTAGGTAAATTGCCCCTATACCTTTCTCCTTTAAAATCTTTCTTGTGAAAACAGAATCTGTCCAGCATTTATACCTTTTCTTGGCCATTTCGGATAGTCGTGTCCTATCCCTGCTCTGCCATTGACTACTGTTCTAACTATGCCCCTTAATAACTAAGTGAATTAATTCCTCTTTGTGTAGATAAAAGACTCAAAGGATTCAAAGAAGCCATGAGTTACTCCCACATTCCTACTGAAAGACTCCTTGAACTGCAAGAAACAGCGAAGTTATGAAATGGAGGAGACATTGGCTTTCTGATTTATGGAGAGCAATCTACCCATCTGAGGGTGGGAAAGAAGAAATAAGAGAGTGATATTTCACTTCTCTACACTTTCTTTAAAAACAGTGTGGATTCTGTGCTGACATATGTAATCGCAGATGCATTTTTTGTCACAATCTCTTTGTGAATGGTTTTTGTTGCTAGAATGTAGCAAATCCAAACTACAGGCTAAGAATAATACAGCTATACGCAGTGTGACATTTGGAAAAGCTGAAACGAACCCCCAAGCCAAGCAGCACATCTACGTTCATGTTTTAGTTCAGACTGTGTGGTTTTGAAGTGAATCTCCCAATTGCCCCCACTTACTGCATTTTGGATTGCAAATTGGAGCCGTGTTTGAGTGTGTGAGCTGTTTTACTTATGGATGAAACTAAGCTGAGAGATGTGTTCTAGAGCAGAGTCTGTTTTCCAACTTGCAAAGGGCATGCAGTCCACAGGAACAGAGTAAAACTAATGCTAAATAAATACCCCTTAAAACAGATACAGAAGAGGCGTGGAGATCTCAGTACCAACCTTTTTCCCTTTTGGATAAGCTCCTTTTGCACTGAGTTACTTATTAATGTGGACTTATCCAATATTTCTTTCAACTGGGATAGAAGCTGAAACAAGAAAAACTGAAATATACCCCATTCTTTTTGTGATGAAACACCTACCGAGAGGCATAATATATATCTCTGTTTGATATCAGGATAATGGCACTTTTTGGTCCCTTAAAATAAAATCTATTCTCTCATTATCCATTTTCTGGTCATTTGCAGACCTCTTTCCTGTAAATGCAGGAGGACTCTGGGTCTGCACCCTTCCAGGAAAGGCTTTTCTGAACACAACAAGGTTAGAACACCTCTTCTCACAAACTTTTCTTGGAAATTGAGGTGTGTTTCCCTTCTACCAGCCAGTCTGGGTGATAATACTCAAATATGAGGAGAAAGCAGTTTAAACATAGAAAGAAGAAAAATCTCGTACTTTTTATGTGCAGAGTTACTCATAATTAGCCTAGGATTTACTAAGTGCGATTTGGATTTACATGATACCCCACAATTTCAATGAGATAATAGACTTGTCTTCTACAGGATGTTTACTTTTTTTTTTCTTTTTTTTTTTTCCCTTCATCTTTGATTAGTCTCACTCTGAAATGGAATGAATTAAAAAATATTTGTTGTGCAATACAGGAATTGGTAAGGTTGCCTACTATACTCAGTTTTCTTTGCTTTATCTAGAACAGAGGTCTCAAAATGGGGGGAGATTGTGCACTCACGGGGTGCACAATACGACCCATTGGGTTGCAGGAAGAAAATTTTTTTTGCACCATTAATAAACAAAATTAAAATATTTTTTAAATAGTGTTTATTTCATCTTTATCGCATCCTTTTAATTTTCTATTTTTGTATATATTTTATAATGTACAAAATACAGTAGTACATGTATATAATTTATATATTATAAATTAATAAATAAATATACATTTATTGGGGATGCATGCTCAAAAATCTTTTACTGGTAGAGGTTCGCGATGAAAAAAGTTTGGAGACCACTGACCTAGAAAACCACTGCCAACTATCCTCTCTGGAGCAAAGGATACTTGCGAAAGTGCTAGCCAGGATTCCAATTTTCAGGCCGAGATATATTTGGCACTTAAATTAAGGGTTTCAAGAACCTTTGATTTTACCATTTCAAGAGAAAGGGTCATTCCTAATGGAATTTCTTAGTACAGAATACGGATCATTTTTTTGTAATTCACATGTTGGTGACTTGGTTTATGAATTAAACATAGACATATTGCTATCTGAAAAAGCTCAAGAAATTCCATGTTTATTATTGGCAAAATCTGGAAGAAAGCTGTTAAACAGGAATATTTGAAAATATTTTCTCCTTCCCAACTCATTCAGTAGGAATTTTGTGATTACTACTCTCTGGCCAAATTAACTAATGTTAAAAAAAAAAAAAAAGAATGAACAAGGAAAATTATAAATAATCAGTTTTCAAAGAAACAACTGTAAGAGTACATGAATCTCATGGTAAACCTTTCTCAAGATTATATTCTGAATCATCAATCACAGGCTAAGAATTTGAAGACAACTGTGGAAGATAAACCATGGGAATATGTTTCATTGAAAACTGAAAACTGAAATGGCAGAAGCTAAAATTAATTTTAAAATAGATAACTTACTCCTTACAAAACTTCTATAACTTACCACACAATGAAAACTTATTTAAAAATTGCTACTTGCTTTTTTTCTGAAGAATAACTTCCAGCTAGTTTCCACACAATAGGCATGTTGTGTAAAAGTCAAAATTTCTTTTACATAGATTAGTCTAATCCAAATCACTAATACTACAGTAAGAAAGTGCTACTAAATTTGGGTACCACATAACAATGACTGGTCCACATTTGAGATGGAAGACTCAGATCTTTATATCACAGTTAAGGGTGACCCTTTAAACCTGATAACCACCATATAATCAATAATTGGTATAATAAATTAAGATCTATTGCAAAATCAAATGCAATACTGTTTTCAGCAGAATGTTATGTTGGGCAAATACATTAAAGAAGTAAAACTATCTGATATTTATTATGAAGTAAAAAATTACAAATATATCATGATATATGAATAGTAAATATTTTAACAGTCCTTCTGTAATTACTTCATTATTAAACCTGTTATTTAATACCGAGAAAGACTATGTTAGATTCAAGAACAATATGATATAAAAGGATTCAAAGAATTATTAAGAACAGTTCAAAATGCTGATATACCTACTTATTTTAAAATCCTGAAAGTAATCCCTTGGATGGGAAAATATGCTCCTCTGTGATTCATATTTGTACAAAAAAAGTTTGTGAATTTTTCAAAAGTGTAAAATATCTAGGCTATTTTTCACTTTTATATCCTAAATTATATTTCACATTTTCAAATCTTCCTAAAATCAAATGCTACGTGTATGCATAAACATGTATATGCAGAATTTTGGAATTAGGTGTTCATAATAGCACTGTTTTATCTTGTATAATGAAGACTACAAATAAGCCAACTTTGAGGTTTCTAACTTCACCTTTTCTGAACTATGCCAATTCAAGTATGAATACTCATACAAGTCAGAGCATTCATTTCCATATTTACTGGAATTAAAAGGAGTCTTTGCAGAGATTTTGCTCAATGCTAAAAAAAAGGGGGGAAAAAAGAATCCTCCCCATATGATGGCAGCTGTAAAAAATGTTAGTCCAAAATGAAAGCATCTGATAAAACTGCAAGGCTCCAAAGTGGAGGAGTGAAATGTAAATTGCAGGATGGATTTCTCAATAAAATCAAGTGACTGTATACTCCATAGGAGGACTCCAGCGCCCATAGATAGCCAACAGAAGCTGCTGATGAACTGTAGGAACTTTCTGCTCACGCAAGTAAGACAGTTCTGGGCCTCTTTCCTGTTGCTCTTCTGAAGGAGAACTTTCCCTTTTGAGTCACGGGGGAATAGAAAATTCCTCCTGTATCATCTTTAACTAGTTATATGCAAATACAATAACAGAGCAGTCATTTGCCTAGTGGTCTGCCATGTGTGAATAGAAAATGTCTGGAAATAAGACAGATAACTATTGTGGAAATAAATTATAGCCTAATGATTGATGCCATTAAGACCTCAGCACAATATGCAGATAAAGTAGAGGGCATAGCCGTGTTCTGGTAACATTAACTATTAGCTCATTCATCTGCACTTACCTCTGAGCCATCCCATTGCAGCTTTCCCTGAACTCTTTTTCCTATAACTGTATTTAGGGTAAATATATTCAAATACCAAATGGGTGTCCCACCTCAAAACTGTATTTAAAAATAATGTGACATACGTAGGGACGGTATGTATTTGTTCTTCATTGCATTAAGGCAAAGTTTAATTTAGATATAAAGATACTTGCATGTTATCCTGAAGCTCATTAAATATTCTCTTTGGCATTGACAAAACAAATGACCTCCTTATTAAGACAAAACAGCACTGTTTCTCCTACCTAATGGTATGGAATCTTAAAAGGATTAATTGGAAAGTTCAACTAATTTTTATTTCATTAGTATTCCCATGGAACGCTGTGATTAAATGCATTTTTCCAAGGGATTGTTAATAGGACTCAGTTTACATTTTAAGACAAATACTCTTTTTCACACTAAGGAGGCAGGGTAGGTTGTCTTTATTAGTTAAATTGAATGTTTGTAATATCATGCCATGGAAAGAAGAGCATTAATTGTGCTGTCTTACCAAACTTTTCATCCTTGTGAGAGAGTAAGAGAGGCAGTGGCAGGTCACACGTTTTGGACTCAAATTAGTTATTGTTAGATACCATGAAATTATTCATTACTGTAGACCTGGTTCAAAAAGGGCATTTATTTATAATCTCCTAGAGAAAAGGAATTTGAATGCTGCATGCAATTTGCTAACTGCCATGTCAGCATCTTTGCTATAGCTAGCACAGGAGTTATATACGTAGTATATACAGCAAAGCTACAAGCAAATAAATGATGTACTGAAAACTAGATTGAGATGACAGTAACAGAGGAAGAGTTATACTGGAACACTGAATTAGAAGCAGAAGCCTAGCTTGGTTAGCAGGTGTAAATTAACAAAATTTCACTGAGGATGTTGGATAGACATTTATCAGTCCAAATGAAGTCCTATTTTAACTACCAGCTTCTAGATTAACACATAGTTTAGACTTTCATTGTATTGTTCTGTTCTTAATTTAATTGAGATGGGGAGAAAAGGGAAGGTTGGCAGGGGATGGAAAGAGTACATGCATGAAGGCATGTGTGACATACTCCTAATGGAGATACTTGGATATTGACGGATAACGTTGCAGACTTAACTCTTCTTGGGTAAAACTGCTTCATTACAAATACTTAAAAATCCAGGAAGCTCCACTATTAAATATCAGATCAACATCTGGCAGTAGAAATCTAAATACTTCTGAGGACCTGAATTCACATGACAGAAGTACTCGGAGACAACCTCCACCAGGGTAGGATTCATTCAGGATCATACCACACAGCTTACACCCTCCAGGAGGTTTTTGAGTTTTAAACACAGTGACCATGACTGAAAAGAGAATCACACTGAGGTTCTCAGCAATACAAGCAAATTCAAGTGGTAGCATCCCCAAAATGGGGACAGATGACCTGGGCAGAACATGAAAAGTACTCCAAAGAGTCACTGCCCCAGCAGAACCTACACAAGTGGTGCTGGCAACTGCTGCTGCAGGGAGTGTTCATTAGCACCACAAATGTCTGGAAGAGACTATTGCCTGTGTACCTATGCTGGTTTTGGTTGGTATAGAGTTAATTTTCTTCCTAGTAGCTAGTATGGCGTTGTTTTGGATTTGTGACTAAAACAGTGTTGATAACACAGGGAAGTTCTAGTTACTGCTGAGCAGTGCTGACACAGAGTCAGGGCCTTTTCTGCTTCTCGCACCACCCCACCAGCAAGTAGGCTGGGGGTGCACAAGAAGTTGGGAGGGGACACAGCCGGGACAGCTGACCCCAACTGACTCAAGGGATATCCCATGCCATATGACATCATGCTCAGCAATAAAAACTGCGGGGAAGAAGAAAGAGGAAGGGAGGGATGTTCAGAGCTATGGCGTTTGTTATGGCGTATGGTTTGCCCACATAACCATTGCAAGTGATGGAGCCCTGCTTTTCTGGAGGTGGCTGAACACCTGCCTGCCAATGGGAAGTAATGAATGAATTCCTTATTTGCTTTGCTTGCATGAGCAGCTTTTGCTTTACCTATTAAACTGTCTTTATCTCAACCCACAATTTTTCTCACTTTTACCATTCGATTCTCTTCCCCATCCCACCGGGGGGGGGGGGGGAGCGGGCGGCGTGTGGGGCTGAGCTGCTTACTGGGGTCAAACCACCACAGCATCACACATGGTTCACAAAGCCAGTCCCTGTCTATAATGGGACAGGATACACTGATGCCACATCTGTCCTTACTTGGATCTTCTTACTGCTTCCAGAAGTCAGCTGCCTTATGTAGGAGCCTACTTTATTATTGCCTGAAGTTATCTGGGGTGTTTTTCTTGTTCTGCATACATGGGGGTTTTACTTTTAGGAGACTGGCCTCAAAATATTCTAAATGAGGCAAAATGATTGTATTATGCTTTGCGACAAAGTGTTAGTAGGTATTAAGGTTGTAATTTCTCCAAGAAGATAACTATAAATACAGAGTCCTTCCTTGACTATTATTTACATCAGTTAAGTTGTTACTAGGTGAAAACTTTTCTCAATTTCTAGTTCAAAATGCGTGTCCTGTCATTTAAGTACTATAACACTTCTTCATAGTTAAGAAAAATATGTTAAACCCCAGCATTTTTAGTACATAATTCCTGTAAAATGCAAACTATGTCTTTCCAAGGGCTGGGCTCATGGAAAAATGATCAGCTGTTTTAAAGTCATAGCTAGGGCAAAATTTAGTATTATTAGGTCAGTAATGTTAAAATTAGCTTTGATTTCCATCTTTTGAATGGCTTTTCATTCACAGTGTGCATATGCAAATTTTCACAGAGGTCTTCATATTTAAACAAAGAGTATGCACTTGCACATGACAGTTTTTTAAATTACAGTTCAGCTTACTCAGTGTATTCTGCATCACCTTTCTAAAATGAATGGCCTCAAGTTTAGCTATTCTATTTTAAAATTGCCAAATATTATTAGTTAAGCAGAGAAGCAATTAAAAAAGTAATTAATTCCAGGGCTTAGAGTAAACTAGTATTTTAATTAAAAAAAAACAATAAATACTAATGTCCTGCTTCTTTGTACTTAGAACATTAAATAAAAAAGTCTAAATCAATTACTTTTCATACATTTTAAATGTAAGTTGAAATATATTAAAGGCATATGTCCTGTTCCTGCTATTTATAAACTGACTCAAAAGAAAAAAATCAAAAGTTAGAGAGATCATATACCATATTTTTCATATTGATTCTCTTCCAACTTATGCTGAGTAGGAAAATCAACTGGTACATAATAGGTCTTTTCACCATATTCATATTGCATAAGATGCCAGACCTTACCCGTGCAGTTACGACAATTGCCACCTATAAGTCCACAGAAGATGTAAGGTCTAAAACACTTCTCATCTGAAGCTGTGGAGTAGTGCTTTCTATGCTTTGTAAATTTACAGCTTCTCCAGGTTGTCCAAAATTCAGGTTATACACAAGGAAGGCACTCTACATGTGAAGAAACTTGAGTTTTAGGCAGTTTGGTTTCTACTACAATTTTACAGTCTCCCGTTTGGCGATTCTGTCTCCCCATGAAGCAGTGAAAGTCTCAGCAGGTGTGTCTGCAGTGTGCCATGAAGCATAGCATCGCTGCTCCCAAACTAACACTGATCCCGCTTGCCTCCAAACAGGAATCTCCAACAGGATAATCACCATGGTCTGAAGAAGGCACCCATGGGAAACATGGTTTATTTTCTAGGACAGGACACTGTGTGTGCCACATGATTGTATCAGCACTGCTTGGGGTTAGCTCAGGTATCCATATACAAAGCTCCTTTGCACAACATATGCTTTATTACTTATGCCTGTCATGCTTATCTCACCTTGTAGCTGAACTGCAGTAATGCAATAAGCATCACCACAAAACTTCCCATGTGGACAAAATTCCAGCTTGTGCAAGAAGATTTAAAAGGCACATATTTTTGACAAGAACATCAAACTAGGCTTGTCCTTCCCTCTCCATGATACCTGACTTTCCCTATAATTTCTAATTCAATTGCTACTTTATGGTCAATTAATTCAAATTTTTAGGAGGAAGACACAGACAACAGGCTTACCCTTCTAGTAAAAAAAAAAATATCAAAAGTTTGTTGTAGATTATAGGTCTAGCCTGTAAGAGCATCAGATAAAGTTTAAGAAACTGATGCAAGTTTTTATCATCACTATGAAGCAAAAGACAGAAAAATACTCCCCTTCCTTCCCAGCTACAAGGTTTATCTCTTTGACCTTGTCCTCTCTAACACACTTTTGAAGAGTTGGACAGGAAACCTGCATCTGGAGTCTGAGAAATCTTGGTGCAAGTTTTTTTTTTCCCTGATTCAGACTACAGATGTAATCTAGGGGTGCTGCATCCTCAGTAATTATCAAGATGTTGACCGTGGCCTTTTGTTTTAATTATTTACTTTTCCTGGAAAATTCTGGAAAATCCAATGCTGGATAGAAGAAACTTTTCCCAAAAGATATTTTCTTGAAAATAGCTCATTGCCACAGTAAGTTTAACTTCAACAAGTCATTATGTTTAAAAAAAAAAAAAACAAAAAAAAAACCAACTCTCTTCCGTCAAAGTGCTGCACTGAAAAAAATCCTAGCGCTTCCAAAATATAAGATAATATGTTTGCAAGCTAGAAAAACAAAAGCAAAACATTCCACTGCATACTCAAGACAATGAGATATCAAATATTCAAATGGTGTTAGTCACACTAATTGGTGCAACACAAAAACTGTGTGGGACAGTCCATGAGGCTTCTTCAGCTCAGGTGTCAGGTAGGATCAACTGCAGAATTAGAGACTGAAACTCCAAATGTAAAGCATAAATATCCATACCAAGAGCATTTTTTAATTTGGCTCCTGAATTTACATTACCAGCAGAGGTACCCAGAGAGGGATGTTCAATCATTCATTCTCTGCTCAGAGGATGAGATTAACCTTTCAGTTAGTTGGCCATTCACTGATCCAGGATCAGTGAAACTTGCTTTTGATGTACTGCACACTTGAGTAACTCTTCTTTGCCTACAGATAAAATTTTATGTCACAATCTTTTTTATGGGAGAAAATTTTATCAAGATTATCGTGGTATTATATGAGATGGAATTTTTTGCAAGCTACACTATTGTCATGTGACATGTTAATATTGGCCCAGTGTTACTGATATGAGCACATATCCTGGATGGTGTATCAAGGCTTATCTCAAGTTTTTCAGCATTTTCAATTTTAAGGTCCATTCCCAGTTTCTTATATTTTTCTAAGCTTTATCAATTTGTGTAGGCTTTTTCTGCCAAGTATCTGATTCTATCTTCATACTTTGGAAAACTGTCAAGAATGGTTCAGCCATTTCTGTCTGATGTAAACGAAAAAAAATTATGCTAAATAATTCTTTATCTTTATGACAATTATTTCACTGAAAAATTTTATAGAGACCTTATTTTAAATGCAGATATATGAATTTAAGTAACATTTCTAATTCTTTATACAAATAATAAAAGTAATAAAAGTCTGCCCAAATTTGACCAAATTAGGAGGCTGAGAGCACATTAAGGTTATCTTCCACCCAGTAGGAAGGAAAGAGGAAAAAGAGAGACAGGAAAAGACTAATGCATAACTGAAAGTATACTTCTTCTAGATGGTGCTATTGCTTCGCTCTTGTGGGAAAAAAAATCTTTTTAGAAAAAAAAAAAAGATTGTGATAAATTAATTAGGGTCTATGTTATTGTTACATAAATAAGGGATATTATTAGGATATCAAATAATCTCACTTATAGCATACCTACCTTCTGAATGTATATTATATTTATGTTTTAGGTACTTTTTAAGGTAATTTTCAATTTTATACATATTGCCATAACTAAGTTATATTGCAGTAATTAACACAACTTTAAAATTTATACCAAAATGAGTCTTTGACCACAGAAAACTTGACTTTTCTTCCATTGACAATACTAAAAGGCTTGAAAGCCAGAAAATACTCATATAACCTTCTGAGATCTGCATGTACATGCTCCTAATCAGATGACCTGCACAGCGATCAGAATTGAAAGAGGTCTCCAAAGATCAAAAAGGAAATGGACTAAATCAGAGAAATGTTCTTTATAGAGGTATTTACTAAATGTAAATGTTAGCATTTATAGCATACTAATCAATTCCTAACAATCAGAATGTGTTTGCTTCTGTTCAGATGACTAATTTATTTATACGGATTAAAGAATAAAGGGTTCACTGGAAATAAATTGAGGGATTCAGTAGTATAAGTGTTCACAAAAGCTGTTGTTCAAAATCACTTACCTGGCAAAAGTCCCAGGAAAACAGCATTGGTGTCATCTATTCAAAACATTATATGGCTCCATTACTGCAGTCTGTGAGCATCTCAAAGCTTTTATTATATTTATTTTCAAATCTTCATAGAATCATAGGAAAATAAAGCTGAGAGGGACTTTAAGAGGTCACTGAATTCCCTGGCACAAGGCAAGATGAACTATATCTTTGTTATTCCTGATACACGTTTGTGTAGCCGGTCCTTAAAAATCTCTAGTGAAGGAGATAACAAAGTCTCGATGGGTAATTTCTTTCCATGCTTCAGTAACCCTATTATTACAAACAGTTATGCTAATATCCAACCCGAATCTTTCTGGATGCAAATCCACCATATACTGACAAAACGCCATGGGCCAGCTGAGCGTGTTTAAGCATCACGAGACTCTGGGCTTACACTGCTCTGGGTGCAGTGGTGCTGCTCAGTTGAAGCTTACTCCCCCATTAACAGAACTAGGTTTTGCACTTAAACATTATGATCAGTTTAGTCTTTGGCTCAAACAGAGATCACAGAAGAAGAGTACAAAAAGAAGATATCCCAAAACATAAACTGCAAGTTTAACACTCACAGTCCCTCTCTCCAAACTATCTGCAGAGGAACTCTTTGCCAAACTACTGCCCCTGCAAGCTTATATGTGGGATACTTTAAGTGATTTCTCAGTGGTTTATGGAAAACATTGCAGTTTTAGTTCTGTTACACCATTTATGCTGTTTGTGGTATAGGATATAATATAACACCACATACCTGAGACCTTTGAGGTGCCAAGTATTCCTTCCTCATTTCTGTCCTGGCTGCTTAGTACAGCACTTGAGACAATGCCTTTCACTATTGCTCACCTTTCTCATTTTGGTTGCTGCTTCTAATCAGAGTTTGATTCTCATAGCCCACTTCTGCATAAAGCTTTAATATGCAAGAAAAAAGATAAATTATAAAGTAAGCACAAAGGTCTTTATGCTTTATCCACAGCGTATAATATTAAGGCATAGTCTAGCACAAGGGCCTGTGATCAGAACATGCTTGCTGGAATCTAAATAATTCCCAGATAATCCCTAAATTTTCTCATAAATCTCAGGAACAGTCAGATGATGGCATTTGTGAAAATAATAAAGGAATAATCCTCATAAATCATACCAGTTCATTTTCAAAATATTTAGAAACTCATCTGCCATACAGAAAGGGAGACATTACAGGTGATAACATTTCTGAGAACATGCAAAAGTTAGTTCAAGAATGCTCTGAGAGTTATAGTCTGCTCATCCTTTTGTATGATGACAACTGTGTTACAAAATTTATAGTCCTTAACTTTTCTTTGAAATGCACTTTAAAAAATGGACCCAAATTCATCACTTTACCCTTGCAAAATAAATAATTTCAATTTAAAAAATCCTATTGATCAGGTTTTATTTCCACAGTAGATCTGAACTGAATAAACATATAATTCGTTTAATTTAATGAAATGCTGTATTTGCCAAAAAAGTCCACCACAAGCCACATTCACATTCAGAGTTATAAGATGAAAATTTTAATAGGATTAGCATTGGATTTTGTACTACTTTTGGAATCAGAAATACATGATGTAGTGGAAAAGGGAATGTGTTCATTTAGTTTCCATTGCTTCATAGTTTAATGAAAACCTGACAAGGAAGATATATAAGGCATATATGTAAGGCAGATACAGACAATATATAGATGACATGCAAGAAAAATAAAGTTTTGTCAGAAAAATAAGTAGATAAATTCTATGTATTTGTTTTCATCACAGAGGAGGTGAAGCTGTTCCCTCTCTGGAACTATTGTTTATGGGTGAGTTTAAAGTACTGCTTGAACTAGAATTGGTGCCAGAGGAATAAAAGGTGACAGTAGCAATGTCAGCTTGTGAAAGAAAACTGGATAATGATCTGGATACCTAGAGATCAGCCTGAGCTCCACAGTGGGCAAAATGGTAGAAACAAGAGGAAAAGGTGACCTGAGGATAAATACTGCATGCTACAAAGAATCAACACAGCTTTTGTGAAGAAAGCCATGTCTGATATATCCACCAGAGTTCTCCAAGACAGCAATAAACTTGTGAGAAAATAAAAGGCAATTTGGTTAATAGACCTTTCTTGGCTTTTCAGTATATTCTATGCAAAAGTTCCTGAATAAACTAGGACGTCAGAGATAGCAGGTAAGATTTTCCCATAGTAAGAAACAAAATACAGGAATAAATGGTCAGTTTTCACAATCACAGGGATTTCTCAGAGGAACCTTTTTGGGTCTTTGCGTTAAATATGTTCACAAATAAATCTGAAAATTAGATGAGCAAAGATGTGATATAGTTTTCTGAGAATACAAAACCATGCAGAAGAGTCAAAGCTGAATGTGAAGTATTACAAAAGGACCTTATAATATTTGGATGAAGCCTCAAGAAACTGGAAGATAAAGTGGCAGATTAACTCAAATGAGATAATACAAGGTAATTAATTTAAAAAAAAAAATCACCCAGTGACATACTCACAATAACAGACTCTATTATGATGAATGAAAGAGCTCTTGAAGTTTCTGTGGGTAGCTCTGAAAATATCAGAGAGAATTTTCAGCAGGCAAAAAGGCAAAATGGGTGTTAGCCATGATCAGGAATAGAAAAAAGAACAAAATAGGCAACTTTGTTAGAATGCACATTCTTACATGCTGCCTACAGTCCTGTTCATCCCATCTCAAAAAATGTACATTAAAATGAAAAAATATGGATCAAAAGATAGGAAGTGTGTTGAGAGAAATGGAGTAGCTTCTATAGGTTTGGAGAGAGACTACTGACAACAGATACAGTGGGGGCCCCACAGAATTATTAGTGACTTTAAGTGGGTGAATTGGGAAAGCTGAAGGATAAATATCTTATTTCTTTTTACCCTTTAAGAATCTGCTCTTGTTGATTGTGAAGGACAGGACATTGAACAAGATTTTGTGTTGATGCAATGCATAATTTTAAAAAATATTCTTATTAGCATGCTTTTCAGGCTCTGTTTCAAAACAAAAGTATGTCAAAATATTATTTGCATGCAATATGTATAAGTCTAAAAAGAAGGAAATTTTTACCTGGACTTGGTCATATCACATGAATTGCTGGCAAAGTACTAGTATGTGCGCGTACTGGCTTCCGTTGGGTGATGCTGGTTCTTTCAAAGCTAGCTGTTTCCCCGTCAGACATCTAGTTAAACCAACTGCTACAAAAGACCTGAAAGATTCTTCCTTTTTTCCCTATGTATTCTCAAGCAGGTCACAAGGACTTGAAGATACTCAGAATCTCAAGCTCCAAGGGAGTCCTGCCAAGCAATCTTCCTCTGCCTTGGTGACCACAGAGCTCTTGCAATATTCGAGGCTCCCTGAGGTGCTTGGGAGTCCCAGGGGCTCTTAGTCTTACTAAGTGTCCTTGAATGAGATTAAGAGTCTGGAGTTTTCAGGTTCTTTCCACTCCAGGGGTGAGCAAGAAGGTCCTCTCTTGGCCAAACATCCTTCCTGGGGTTTCTGGAGTCCCTGATTTAACACTACAGAGTTCAGAATTCCTGGGTTCCAGACTCACTGTCAGTAACACCAGTAATGTCTCACAGCCTGTGCTTATTCCACAATTTGGGTAAAAACCTGTAGCCAGTTACACAGCTTTAGTGCTTGAAATATATACTCAGTTATTTGATCTGATTAATTTACATTCCCAGAGGCAAAATCTCAGCTTAAATTTAATCAATATAGGGATTGAACTATTAATTCTACAACTCAGGTCTGCCACAGACTCCTGTGAAGAGTGCAGAGAAACCTTACCCAACCAAACAAAACCCCCGAAAACCACCAGATCAACACTCATTTTATAGATCTTTACAGAAAAGTTAGAAATTTGGCTATAACAAAAGCTGTGTTTTGAGTCAAACTTTTTTCTCTGTTTCACAATCCTGAGTAAAATAGAGCTTGTTTAATTTTTGTCTCTTTTCATAATGCCACATTATGAAAGGAGCCACATAAAAGGCCGTATTTAAAAGAGAAAGAATGAAATTCACTTTCATTGTGTGACTCAAGGTGCAAAAGGAAAGAAATGCAATTCATTCAGAAGTTTTGCTGTTACTTAGTCCACAATGTACTCTGCATTTACCTGTGTTCTGAATGCACTGAATGAATGATATTCCCAAAATCTTGTTATAATGACAATATACAATGCAACACTCTTAGCTATACATTAGAAAAAAAGCTATTTAAATTCTTGGTTTCAAAGCCAGCCTCTCATCCTTAATCACAGCCTGAATTTCCTTTCTTTTTTTGATTTAACATAGACCCATAACTGACATTCGTATTTTCCCCTGTGCTTAATTACAGACTTACTGGATTTGTCTTTTAAAATAATTTAGGTTTGGACACTGCAGTTTGGATGGGAGCAAATGTTCTATATGTATGACTGACTAAATGAAGAGAGAACAGAATAGAAACAAAAATAAAAGCATGATGAAGATGCCAGCTAGTAGATTTTTTTTGTTATGTGCCTTACAGATGTCATAGATGAAAGGGAGACTTTGCTCCATGGTGAACCTGTCATTTTTGAGAACTGCATTAATAAGGTTTGGCCATATTCCAGAATAAGCAGGACTCTTTCTGGAGTGTCTGTCACAACTTTGCTTTCATTCTCTTACAGCACAAGAGGAAGCCCCTTCTCTCTTGAAAATCTAACATACCCATCCCATCTACCCTTCTTAAAGTACAATATGGTTGTGGACGATCTGATTTGAATCACATGGCCAAGCTTGAAGAGTTGACGTACTTTCACAGGTAAAATAAACCCATTTTAAAAATAATATGTTCCTCTGCGTTGTAGTTGTGTGTCATCAAATACAGGAGTACAGTGAGACTTTTTTTAATTATTAAATTGTGAAATTTTTACTTGAGCAATAGTTGTGGCTAGATAAATGATGGATACTGCAAAATGTGACTGTTACAGAATACTTTAAAGAAAATAATTTTGACTGGGAAAAAGCTTACACTGGGTGAAATTTTAAACAGCTGTAAATGAACAGACATCACACAGTGCATTAGAAATTATGAAGAACTTATTTTCAGCATTTATGTAGCATTAAGCTATTTCAAAGACAACATAAGAAGAAAGCTTGAATGAGGATGGACAATCATTTACCACACATGCACATTAAAGTACATGCACATAGAAGTACAAGATGGCTTTAGCTTTCAAAGTTGTAGAATCCTGACATGCATCAAAAGATCCAAAACACATGACAATGCATGTGAAGATAAATAGACTTCAACAGCAGACTACCCACTTACCAAAATACAGCCAAGATGACTGCATGATCAATTGACTCCATGAAGGAAATAAATGATTATACAAAGACTTGATGATGACCAAAACACTTTGCAAAAACAGGACTTCAGTATTGCAGTTTTTTCCTCATGGCTGCCCATACTGATGGTACATGGGGGAAAAAAATGGAGAGGGACATTCTGACCATAAGAAAGCGTAGATGATCACTTTATGCAAGCTACAAAAAACCTGTTCCTCTGACCTTGAGGCAGTGAAAAGTGACTAATTAGTCTTCTCTGCTTTGACACCTGCAGTTCACTGTCCTTAAGGCAAGCAACATGTGGCAATGTATCTCTGCATTCTTTAGTAGCTTGAAAAATGAGATGATAAGACATATCTAGGTTTGCGACTAATGCTCATGTGGTCGCAAGAGTGACTTACATTGTGAGATATATTAACATAACATTAGAGTTTCAAAATCATCAGGGTATTTCATAATGTAAAACCACACTGTGCAAAAAATGCTTTTCTGTCTGCAAAATACCCTTGAGCAGTATATTCTACTATTTCTACAGGATAGCCATCACAAAAAGAGAATGTAGCTCTTCCAGGAGGTAATGAAAAGTCAGACAAGATTTCATTTAGCAATTACACCTGCAGATGTTCATTTTGAAATCATTCACATGGTTTCAAATGCTGGTGGTGTCAAGAATAATAAGACAGTTCTGAATATATTGAAAAAGGTCATGCAGAAAAACAGATGTTGCTAATGGTATAGTCACATGTCTGGGGATATGAAAGTTTTGATAGTGATTTTTTTTTGAGGGAGGCACATATTTTACAAGCTGTTCAAGTACCTGTTCATGGGTAAATACCATTTAGAATGTTGTTAAAGGCAGTCTAATAATGGTGACATGAACGATAAAGTGATATTAATAACAGGTCCTTGGGCCTTTTTTCATTACAAGTTGAAAATAAGCGACCACTTGAATTTCCAGTGTCTTATGAACTATCAAGTGACTGCTGTAATCCTCCGTAAAGCTAATATAGAGCATTGCCTTAAGCTGCAAGATCTGTGAATAAAACACAACAGAAGATAATAATTACATTCTTCTTATGATTTATTTTAATTTTTTAATTCAAAATAAAATAGAAGCCTTTGAATGCTTTAAGTGTGTGCCTTTTAAGTGTAAAGGTTAGGTTATTCATTTGGATGATAAGATTCAAAACAGGTTTTGGTCTACGCTGAAAAATCTCACTCAAAATATCTTTTATCTGCAGGTCAGGAACTTGAGCAATCAGCCTGAGATAACATTTTCACCAACATAAGGAAACAATGCAATATAACAGAAAATGTTCTGACATAAGATGAGGTCACAATTATTTCTTTCTGAACACATTTTTGTCTCAGAGTCTCCACTCTGATCTATTTTTATCAAAACACTTTCAGAAGACTTCTAAAAGTTACAGCCAATATATGTTTCCTGGCAAGAACTTTTTTCTTTCAAATGCAGTAAAGCAAGAGTTCTCTATCATATGGTTTAATAGTCCAGAGAGAAACAAGTCTGATTAGATGTACTGTCAGTAGGGGGTTATACTTCCATTCATTTCAATTTTAGTTAATCAGGACACTGAATTGTAAAAGTACATAAATGAGATTTGTTAGGATCCAAGAAACAGCTACATAATCTGCTTCTATTCCTGTTCTCAAAATACATTCTGAAACATTTATGATCATATGTGCTTATGAATAGGAAAGTAACCTGCCTGTGCAGATGATGGCACAGCAAATTTGACCTCAAATGTTCTCTTCAGGAGCTCAAGCTACCGAGCAATATCAACACACACAGTTTACATTACTCCATACACCATAACTTGCATTTCACTCAGATGTGAATTATTATCCATGCATGCAGTTCTATTTTGAAACACATTGAGAAATGACAGGTGGAAGTATTAAGAAGTATCTTGTCCCTGATCTTCCAAAGCAGCTTCACCTTTCAGTTGCTAGACCCAGTTTGGGTGAATCTCTATAAATTTAAGCTGAGGAATGACTAAGGAGACCATTCTATGTTTGGATAATTGCAGTCTTAAGGGAAAATCAACATTAAATCAAGGCAGATGAAGATGTTTATCCTATTAAAGAAACACATCCATAGAAATTGTTTAAAAAATTATGGCAGTTTTGCTAGTTTCAGAAGGGTACAAGGTTGTGCAGGTACTCATCTTAAGGCACTGGTATAAATTATTGAGTCATCTTACTTTCTCTGTCCAATGACAGTCAGGAAGAATGAATGGGGATTATGGCCAAGACAATGCCAAGTCATTTTTCAGTGATGATTAAAGCAGGTTTCTGAACCTATCAACAGGTCTTAACAGCACAAGTAAAAAGATACGAATGAATTAAGTGCTTACATGAACAAAAAATATACAAAAATACACTAACAAAAATCTTTTCTTCACCTCGCTATCTTAATTTTTACAGTTTATGTATTGTAAGCACCCTAACCTTTTCTTCAAAACTACAAATATTTTGTGACCTTTCTGTCTCCCAGTTAAGGATGACCACCTTATCCCTGAATGGTTTTAGAAAAGCAGAAGTAGTATTTTCCCATTAACAAATCCCTGTAGACTGGCCACCTGAAAAATGAGTCACAAACCATCAAACATTATAGAAAGAATAAACAGTACGTTAAGGTTTTCCAGAAAGCATGCTTAAATAAACAAATCAGACAAGTCAATTCCTTAAATTGTAGGCAGACAGAAACTTCTTGACTGGGAAGAGGAATGAGAAAACTTGTCTCAGTGCTGTGTGACAAAGGTTTCTAATATCTAGAGAAATCATCTGCCATGCACATTCAAAGTTCAATTACCAAATTATACATTGAATTTATTGTTTAGTTTCACTGCATTTTCAATGCATTTGGCTATAGCAGATCTTCAGTCAGTAAAAATTCATTACCTTATTTCCAGCTGCATTGCAATAATTGCAAAAATTGTTTCATCATATTATACAGGGTGGGGTGAAATACACCAGAACTCCTTTAACTTCTACTGTTCATGAACTACTGTATAGTAGTTTTGCCATCTAAATGTCCTCCTCTTTCTATGACTAACGTAGTGGCTCAGTTCATACTGACAGTAAGTGAGGAGTCTGTCTCAGGGATTCTACATCTTTTGGGTTTTAGATTATTAGGCTTATTTTGGTGCAAAGTGGTAGCCTTTTATTGCAAAGATCTCACCACATCTTGCCATAATCTGATTTCAGGAAAGGGATTTATCAAACCAATAAAATATAAATCTAACAGAGACATACTGGCAGACAATGTTTCAGCTGTTGTTGATCTTATTTCTCTTCAGGTCTTTGGCAACAAGTGTAAACTTACAGTGGCATTTCTGTGCCTTGATTTACAGGTAAATCAAACTAAAATTTAAATATCTCTGGTTTGTATTTGCAAGAAATATTTGCTTATATTTTTTTTCCCAATAATATTTTGATAATTATCTTTTCAGATTGTTGCACATGCCAGAGAAAGATTTTTTGGTAGTACAATCACATGATATGCAGTATAAGTTCTCCACAATATCAGGCAGTAAAGTGCTCTTTTTTTAATACATCCTTTTTCTTCTTTCATATTTTTCTGCTCTTAGATGAGCTGCAATAGCACCTTGCTAGAGCTACAGAAGATATATGGGATATGAGAGATTTGCCTTTTTTCAATCAGGTACAAAATAAACCTGGATGCTTTAGACAAAGGAAAAATAAATATAAAAAGTGAGTGGAAAAGTGTACTTTAAAATATAATAATTTTCTTTTTTAAGATTGCTCAGATATTAACAACTAATGGGTTCTTCTTGATTTATTCCCTCAAGTTATTACTATTTGCTACTGTTCTAGAATCCTAAAATTCTTCAGCCTTTACAATCTTTCCTATCATCTTGATCATTTGATCAAGAGATTTCTTAACCTCAGACAGTTACTGTTATGTTACACAGCAGATCCCTGGAAGCTCCTCTGTCTACAGTGAGGACTGCAGTAGACATATACTGTGACAAATGAAATTATAAAACTGCATGGCTTGATTAAAATCTTGATTACACTGGAATAGTAGGAAAAACATGATTTTGCTGTTTACCTTTCTTTCCAATCAACTATTGTACAATATATTTTAAGGGTAAATTTTTTAACTTGTCATACAAATCATGTTCTTTTATAGTTCATGATAAATTCACACTTATTCCTTCAATCTAAGATTTCTGTTTACTGTCCATTTCTATAAATATATATGTGTGTCTGTGTGTGTTCATAAATACAGTTTGTCACTGACATCAGAAAGTTTGGTTTCCTTTTGCACAGGGAAACTGGTTTTAGACACAGGTAGACACAGACGACTGTGAACAGGAAAAATTACTTAACTGCAAATGATTTTCTTTGTCTAGCATTGTCTCTCCATATGCAAATTATATGGCCAACTTCTGAATTGCTGTACTTGCAACTGTAGGGTAGTAAGGAAAAAAAGCATGTGGAATAGAAAAAAGATGTTCTGAATTGACACAGGAACTCTTGGTTCAGTGAGAGTTGAAAAGAATATGACAAGATGGGTTTAAGGATACTCTTTTGTTCCTGTTAAATAGACATGTTTCAGATGAGACTGAAATTATAGAGAAGATGAAAAGAGATGTTAGTCAGTTACACTTCAAAAGATTTT
Source organism: Pygoscelis adeliae (assembly GCF_000699105.1). Classification (NCBI taxonomy): domain Eukaryota; kingdom Metazoa; phylum Chordata; class Aves; order Sphenisciformes; family Spheniscidae; genus Pygoscelis; species Pygoscelis adeliae. The sequence goes on from NW_008824044.1 coordinate 2,308,077, forward strand.
CAAGATGGCTAAATTGTCTTTTCTGACTGTTAGTGTCACACATAAGGATTGTGCGTGATTTAATGTGCCTTTTGCGAAATACATATAAAAGCTGGTCCTTGCTTTCTTCTCAGGGACACTCTGGTAGGACCTGGTGGTTAGGCAATGAAGAGAAGGGAGGAGAATGGACTCCTTATTTGTTTGGCAAAACATATAGTGGCCTTGAGACTTTAAAGAATGTAAGAGCTGGTATTCACACCATAAATGGCATCACTTCTAATTCAAACATCTTGGTATACTAGTAAAAAAAACCCCTATAATTCAGCAAGAGCAAGTAACAAGATAGCTATCTGCAATAAATATGCTTACTTTATTATTCAAGAATAACAAGAGATCTCAGTGAAAATACTAAAATTCACATTTTTTGCATTATGTAAATGGTTAGTTAAATATAAGCAACCATCCCATTCCTTAAAATAGTTAATGACCATTCAGACTCAATGAAAATAGGAAGGGGATTTTGAAAAATTATTTACGTTGTCACTCATTCTGTAAGAATTAATATCCTAAATGCAACCTCTCATTACATGTATACTAGATTTCATCAAAGCTATAATCTTTGCACCTCTTTCTATGATCATCAGTTTAAACCTTCAGAGCCCTTAATGTGATATAATAGATGTGGTTTCACAGTAGTAAAGTGGAGTAAGTGCAAATCTGAAACAGGACTTAGGTTTGTGTTGTCTGCTAACACCATACAGAGAGGTAATCCAATGTTTAAAGGAATTACCTACTGCCTTAAATTAAACTCCAACCTGGCTGTACTTGGCAATAATAAATGTGGTTTTTAGTGTATCCTTTGACAAGCTGATTCTATGATACTTGCATACGCCTACCATAAATGTTCTTAACAGGGCTAAGGTCTTGCTTTGCTCCAAAATGACGGAGTGCAACACTTAGTCTATCATCATAAGAAAAATGCAGTTTTATGATTTCAGTCAGTCATAAATAGCCCTTAACTGATTTTAAAATCAGAATTTAGAAAACAGAAGGGCATAGAAGATGGTGACGGGGAGGAAAGGTAGGGAAGAAAAGGGAAGTGCAGAAGAGGACAAGTCAGGTCTTGGGTCTCATATGTTCCAGGTGAGCTCTCCAGGTGGATTGTAAGTGGATTGTAGTTTGTAAGAAAAACATGCATCATCTCAAATTTTGGCTAAAGAGGTAGAGAGGTAGCACTAGTTATGCTTTTTGAACCAGGAAACACATCTAAATCACCAAGCTGTAAATGTCACTGGACCCTCAGTGTAAACTAAGCATCAAACGGGCCAAATTTAATCAGATAGAAATGTGCTCCATTTCAGAAATGTTGGCTTATAAGGGTCCTTTTGGCATTAAAATTTGGCACTTTGGAAATTCTGGAACCTCTGCAGCTATGAAGAGATTTTAAGGACCTAAACTTTGGATTTAGACATCTAAAATGGCAATTATTGGTGAAAAATCTTTGTCTCAGTAGTCTTATTTTAAGACATCAAAAATTGTTCAAGATAAATAAATTCTAGCACTCTCCTTTAGGGTGCTGTGATCTTTGAAAATATGTTTACATATTCATTTGAATTGATTTCACCATCTGTTCAGATATGAGTGGCTGCTAAATGATGATCTGCATAATGATACTTAAAGTTTCTTTCACACATTGGAAGCTTTCGTTAGAAAACCATCTTTGGCTGCTGCCCTACAAACGAATAGAGTCACTCACTGAGAAGGGCAGGAAAACTTTTTAAACTTATTTTGTAAAGGTCTTTAAAAGCTGTGAAAAACCTTAATGCATAGTGCAGTTAGTCTAGCTCTTATTATGTTAGATGCATTTGCATGCAGTGAAGTAAAGAACATACTTAAATTATGAATACATGTTCCTTAATTTGAAATAAAATGTTCATGATTACACAGCTATGTGAACTATTACAGAAAACATCAAAAGTTGTTTATATATAGATTATATAAGTGTAGAAAGGATATTCGGAGATCCTGGAATTGTTTCACTTGAAAGAAATAGTGACCTAGGGTGTTCTTCATGGTTTTTATCAACTAATAGCCACAGTATGTTACTGACCTGTCATATTTTAGAAGGTTTGTCAAGTAGTGACATGCAAAGATTGAGGCATGTTGTCCTGGCATTTCACTCAGATATTCTGTGACTGGTGGGTCAAAATTTAATTTTATAATCCTCCACCTTTTAATATGAAAATGCTAATTTCAGGTGATTTAACTTAAGGATGAGATGAGAAAGCTAATTCTGGATCCAAGCACCACTAGACAGTTGTAAGTGGTTTAGCTTTGGCTGCATAGTCCTAATCTTACATCCAGTCACACACATAACTGATTTCCCTTTCTGAGGTTTTGAACTATGCTGAAACCCTCTGAGTTTCATTCTTCCCAATGCACCTTTTCTGTCCTTTTACTTTACCTATGACTTGCTCTAGATTCATGATCAGATTTTGTTAACAGAGCTATTGTTTCCGACTTCTTAACCCATGAGAAAATATTCTGGTCTTTGGTGATGAGTAAACAGGGCAGGCATACATTTCCCACTGAAAATGTTGAGCTAAATAGTGCCCTGCTGTAGTAAGTGGACTGCTTTGAAGAGCCTTACAGAGTTTGAAGTGATTGTTGGGAATGCAACAAAAAAAAAAAAAAAAAAAAGAAAATGTGCCAGGGAGAAGCAACAGGAAGATTTAGCCCAAAATTTCATGAAAACATTAGACAGCATGAGGTATCACTGTCTTCATAAGAAGAAGTCTTGCCTTTTCTTCACCTTAGCAACTAATTTCTGCCTTTGACACTGAACCGGATGTAGGAACTGATCCGGCTTTATTTTTTATTTTTCTTCTTGATTTAGTTCACCAGTTAACTATCAACTCATGGTGAAAGTCTGATGTGGGCAATGCCCATCCTCTCAGGAAATGTTTACTGGTTTTGTTTAGGGAGGGATTGCAAAGGTCTAAGTGAAACTCAAAACTGAAAAAAAATCTGAATTTATTACTGTATTGAAATTGATGAACGTCTCACTCTTAACAGATCGGGTTTTCCCAGCAGATACCATTTTTTCAAGCAAAAGTCTCAAACATGGTGAGGCCTTTATTATTTGTTTATAAGGAGACATTTCTGTGTCACTTTGGAAATATCAACATGCTAGCAGCCAAGAAAGTTTTGTCTGGATGAAGACTATAAAAAATGGTCAATGGGTTATTAAACTGGTCACTGACAGAAGCAGAATAGCCTCAGGCATACAAGGGTGCAGAATAAAAACAGGAAAACTGTTATTTACTGTGTACACCTTTTGGCTCTCTAAAGGTCTTTCACAGGAAAAATCTTGACAAGTTTATTCTCTGAGTCTAACCAAACAAGAAATTTAGGAGGCCACTACTGTATTGGACATAACTGCCAGGGATTTGGTAGTGAAAGGGGACAGGAGGAACCTGTGTAGGAGGGGCCCAGCTGCTGCCCTGTGCCAGACACAGCCGCTTCCAACCACCCTCACAACAGAGAGCATAGACACACTGTGTGCCAAAACTGAAGCAATGTGATGAGTTTATGGTGCCTCTGTGAAGACATTTGAGTAATGATGGTAAACGCCAAGAAAACAATGCCAAGGGAGGGATGTTGGACAATGGAGGAGATGCGAGAGACAATGTCAGGGCAGGGGCAAGAAAGAAGCAAGAAATATGCCAGGGCAGGAGGGATGGTAGAGCAGGAAAAATGTCAAAGCAAAGTTAACTGCCCAGAGCAGGGCAGGAGCGAAAGAGACACTCAAGCAGGGACAGAGGGGAGACCCAGGTAGAGGCATGACCACAAAAACACTGCAGTCGGTGGAGAAACCCACGTTGGAGCAGCTGAGGAGGAACCACAACACACCGATCCCCATCTCCTGCGCCACCTGTCACCTCCCCGAAGGGACTGAGTGTAACCTGCAGCAAGGGGACTGGAGACCGGGAAGGGGGGAGGAGATGTGTCCAGATGGAAGCTGAGATGTTTTCCCTAAGTGTTTATTTGTTTGTTTTTATTTTTCAACACAAGAATCAGTAATGAAAAAATTGCTACTTGGCAATAAATTAAATTGTTTTAATTTCCCTGACTCAAAACTGGTTTTGGCTGAGAGAGAATTACTAAGAGAGAAGATTTTACACTTAATTTTTCTGCAAAGAGAACAGAAACTACTAAGTAGGGGTTTTGCCTTGAGTATCAACTTCAGTGAATGCTACTTACCTAAGTAAGAAGTATATTTCTTTAGTTATTTTAAGATCAAGCACCTAAGACATCATTACTGTAATACTTAATTTGTGAAATATGTTCAATAACTCTTTGATCTGATTTAATCAAGCAGTCAGAGGGAGAAAATATTTTCAGAAAAAAAGTAATTTTACATTCTCTCTAGTTATTCTAAAATATTTCCTGAAAAAAGGTAAAAGAATGGGGGCTAAACGTCCTTGTGCCTGTATAAATGCTGAAATCGACTGAGGCTACATGGGCATGGTCAAAAAGTTAATTAAGTTAAATAAGGGTGTGAGTTTAAAGTAGATTACTTAGCCCCATCTACTACTCATATGAACATGTTCGTTCAAAATTTAAATGGAATAATTTATTTGGTGCAATTCACTTCAAAATACATTAAACTAAAGCAAACTGAACCAAAATGCTATAATTCTGATTAAGCATCACCACACAGAGGTTTAATGTACTTAGTTTAAGTAGTCCATGGGAAAGGCTAATCCACAGTAACTTTGGAATGTCTTTGGACACCCTTTGTGAAGAGACTGGATGGCTCACAAAGTAACAACTGTTTGTTACCTTTTTCAAGAACCTGGTTCGAAGTTTATCCAGACTGATTATAAATAGAAGTTGTTCAGTGAAAATATGTTCAGCAATGTGAGTGTTTCACTGATCTACCTAGAGGGTAAATCAAGGCTGAAAAAGTTATTACCGTGGTTGATATTAAGCATATTGTAAGCTCATTTAGCAAAGGTTAACAAAGTAGCTAACAGGAGAATAAATTGTCCTTTCATATACTTCCAGGACAGAATTAAGGGAAGCTGACAAGGCAAGACTCAGAAGTGGTGTATTGCTGATTCATTAAACTGAATACATTTGACCGGGAGATGTGACTCTTGCCCATTTGTTAAGACTAATTATTTACATATATTCAAGCAGAATAGCCCCAAAACTTAGAAGTTAGAGCACTTGTTGGCATTTGGGAGAACAGATTTGAAGTTCTGTGTGTGGCTTATGTAGAATGGAAATTTGAGCCTGGGAACACCACAGTGAATCCACCTCTCTGGAAAAAAAAAAAAAAAATTTTAAGAACTTCCTGACATCTCAGACAAAACCATTTCCCTCTCCCCTGTGTGTGTATCTGTTTGTCTGTTGTAATTAATGACATTTCTTTCTTCATTATATTTGATCAAGTCCCTTTACAACCAGTGGCTTAAACAAATTGACAAGTAGATAAGCCACCTACTTGTGTGCGTGCATGCATGTGTGTTACACTCCCAGAAATCTTACTGAATCAGTGAAAATGAAACAGTGGTAGTGGTTATTCAGATCAAACACTATAAGTCAACAGAGAGCTGTGATCCACACTTCTTTGTTTTGTTTTACTTTAATTGCAGTTTAGTTTGCTGAAAAGCACTACAAGTTAAACTCTGGAAATCAAGGTCATTTATCTGCAGCTGTATTTGTCATACAGAATAAAACTGTCAGCACCAAGCTTCCCATATGAACAGACATCAACTGACTAATTTCTGCTTGCGTTCAAAGCACAACTTAAATACTTTGTACTTCTCCGATCTTATCTCAAAGGTAATTCCTCTTAATGATCAAATTCAATTTTTATGAAGATTTCAGTTGTGACAATACAGCAGGACATATCAGCTTTTCTCTTGCTCCCTTACCAACAAGCACTGAGTATTGTTCCTTTATTAGGGTATTGCTCTGTTAATACTAAGTCTTGTGAGGAAATAAAACACTTTTTCTCCTGTGGAACTCACTGGAGATTGGTAGCGACTATCACATCACGAAGCAGACTACACACTCATAAAATTGTAAATAATTCTACCATATTTCTTCCTATATGTAATGTAATATTTCACTGCAGTTCCCATTTCACATAGATTTCTGTTTTGGATCCTGATCACTCCTCATCTAAAAGGTTAAACTGCAAAACCCCATAAAAACAGGTACTGACAAGTGTGTTTTCTTATTTTTCTACATTTTCTTCTTTCTGTTTCCACTGGGAGAGGTGGATGAAAAAGAGAGGAAGTGGGAGGAAAATGAGCAAGAGAAAAAGAAGTTATATTCTTCTACTAGTTCACAAATTCCACTGCCATAGAAATCAGTCCAAGCAGTTACATTCACACCCAGAGCTGTAAGTACGCAAAAGATTGAAATTCAGAAAGGTCTGGATATAGACTTTTAGTTCAGCACATCATAAATATAAAGCTGCCTATATCTATACTCAGATTTTAGGCCATTTTGATTCTGTATAACGTCCTCAGTGATTTCTGTTGCTAACTGAAACCTGAAGGCAGATACGTGATTTCAGAAGCTGGCAGTATACGCCCTGTGTATTTCCTACATAAATATTTTACAGAAATTGACTGTATGAACCAATAAGAAAAGATGTAAGGTGCTACTAGATTAACATTTTGGAATGCTAATATTCAAAGAACATCAAAGAAAACAGCAAGAATGAGGGTTTATTTCTTGGGACTGGAAGAGAAACTAAATCTTTTGGTAACCTGGTTGATGAGATTGTGAGTGAACTAAGAATTAAGAGCATAAGGACTTTTGAAACTCTTGAAAAATCTAAAATAAGTGTTTTGTCCAATTCTCTTTGTTCAGGTGGCTTGCCTGAAATTATCAGGCCAGAAGCAAAATGAGGATTTAAATCAAAATTTGCACTTCTATGCCTAATGAGGTTTGACCTTGATTCAAGAAAGCCTTTCAAACATGGTGTTAAACAATATGAAGAGCATTCCCTCCTATTCCATAACACTCCTAATTTATTATCAAGGTTCCCTTCATTTTTGGTGACCTGTATCTGCTCTGCTTGCTCTCTCCAGCAGTCTTTCTAGCACTGGGAGTTCTTTTCATATTTACAAAGAATTTGGGGATATTATCCCTGTCTAGTAGTGTGGACAGATGGGAAAGTATGACGTACATCAACTTAAGACCAAGTGGTCCTTCAGGTAGTAACACTGACAAACCAGTAAGGAAACTACTTTGTAAAGTCTTTCCAAACATAACAGCCCATGACTAGCTCTAGGAAACAGAGTGTTTCCTTTCAATACTCCCTTTAAAGCCTGTATAAAAATTCAGAAACATTGATCTACAGTTAAGGACTCTACAGAGACCATTTGAGAGAAAGAGCATCCTGGGTATCTGTTCAGGCTCAAAGTGATTCCGATTTTAGCAGCAAATGAATCTCATGACAGACAGCTGTGTTTAAAAGGTTTCAGGAAGGACAGGTTTTTTGGTTTTTTTTTAATGCAAGAATTTGGACTTTGTACTGAACAAAGTTTTCAGAGAAAATGGCTTGGCACCTTTTCACAGCAAGACGTCAAGTCTTCAGTTTTTATGTCCCTTTAGGATACACTCCTGTCTAAAGGATTCACTCTAAGTTACTACTTTCTCCTCCTACAGGCAACTGAGCCTTTTGGCAACTGAAAAATGAAAAAGAACATTATTCAATTTTATACCATACTAGCTAGAAAAGGGTATGAACAATTGGTGTCCAAAAATCTGAGTTCTATTTGGCACTCTTAAATTACAAGAGAAGCAAAAGAAGTGAGAAACTTCAGTTAGTTCTGCCCATCCCATATGCACAATGGTATAAATGTATTGCAGGGCTTTGAACAAGGTTGTGCTCCATATAATTTGAATATGGGGAGACCTACACAATACAGATATGAATATACTTTGTTCATTTTTTTAGGTTTTTTTCCTTGACTGAGAAGACTGGCAAGTAAAGGAATCAGAAAAATATTTAACAGGAAGACACAGGCTGCTGTGAAGCAAAAGAGCAGATCTACTGCTACAAGTTCACAAGGAACAAAAGGTTTTTTACCATCACTTATCATGCTTTGTATTTTGAAAGGAGTTAGGCACATGACCAAATTTATCCAGGAATAACAAACAACATACATCAGCTGATCTCTGCTGAAATTAGCATCTTTCACCCCATCATGCTCAGCAGAGCTAACAAAGCTGAACAAAATATATCTAAATGTTTCCACAGTTCATGTGATTTTGATAAAGATATTATTTAGGAAATAAACAAGTTATATATACGTATTATACAAAATTCAGACTCAGAAAGGAATAGCCATGCCGAGGATTTTTTTCAGAATGCCACAAATGGAAGCTATTTACATTTTGACAGCTGCTGTCTATTATCTTGTAAAAATCATACTACTCCATAGAGATTATTGCAATGTTATCACACTTAAAAGTAGGACAGATGTGAGAAAGTAAATACTAAGGAAAAAAACAAATCAGACTGACAAAAGAAATTAAGTAGTTCAAGAAATACATATGCTACCCATTGCAAATACACAGTGATGCACTCTCACATTTGTGCTCATTCCTCTAATTCTAGCACACACTAGTTACTCGTTCCAGGGATGACAGGTGGGAAGAAAAACAGTCAATTATTTGTACAACTTGTTTAAAGCATGCACTCTCCTACAAACTCATGTCTTTGATTTACAAGTTAAGTAGGTGAGTTCAGTGCCAGCCTGTCAATGAATGGAGCTCTAGCCTAGAGGGGCTTCACCCCAAGGTGAAGGATGAATATCTGTTTTCTTTGCCCAGTTACTGTGTTTCCCCTAATAAGGGCATTTTCAAAGGAGGTCCAAACTACAGTGGGGGATCACACAGCCCAGATGGCAGCTCCTTGTCTTTATCTCTAGTTAACATTTGAAGAGAAATGTGCTAAACATAGCCTATGTGGAAACAGAAGAAGGATCTGAGTTTTGTTTTGTCTCTGACCCGAAACCTTCTTGTAACCGAGACACTGAGCTGTGAGTTAAATGTGTAAAAAAACTCTGAGGAGATGCCAGGTTCCTCACAGACTCACAAGCCCCGATAACAGAAATTGCTGAAGTATTGTTGCTCTGGACTTGCGCTTTCAAATCTTTTCCCAAGTGAGCTGGCAAGCAGGGACTGGCAAAGGACTGCTTAACATGCCTGACGGCAGCTGCTGTGTATGGACTAGGAGTCTGGGCTCCTAAGGTCAGTCATGTCTCAGACCCTTAGAAAAGAGCTTCTCACTTCATAGGAAATGCAATTCAGTCGTGTAGTGAAGGTTTGATGAGAGAAGCGGAGATTTGTATGTCATCATTGCTATATCTTAAATAAAACAAGGTATTTCATCCACTGCTTATAAAAATACACAAAATTGAAAGACAAGTACACATTATACAGACAAGACTAATTTGATTGAAAATACATAGATCCCTGCAATAGCTAGTAGTGCAGTCTCCTTACCTTCTGCTGTGGTCCTTGTGATGTGGCTGTGTTATTCAGTCAGCAATGATTGCAATGACACATTAATTCAGTTTGTTAAAAAGCCTGCAAAAGAAAAATATTTAAAGAAAGCAAGACAAAAGCTAAAACTCAACAGGAGTTGGCAAGTCTGACAGGAAGTTATACAGGTCCAGTTGCACACTGGAAATACTCAAAGAATAAGGTGCACAGGCCATTTTTCTGAAAGAACTGTTCAATTGAATATTTCTGCTGCGTTTCTCTAATCAAAGCCAGCCTGACAGGCCAAGAAAAACAATTGCTTTTCCTATGCAGTATTGATACTCATTAACAGCTGCTGCATCCCAGATTGCATCATATCTGTCATTACTTGAAGGTTGTGGTTTAGCACTAAAGCACCTGCAGCATACTAAATGCATCCCAAATAGTAACTGTATCTTGTACAGTATAGTTGAATACTGTGTGAGTAAATTGTGTCAAACAGTTGGAATTATCTAGTCTTCTGTCTGTAGCTCGTCTTACATAACCTGCATTAGGCTTGTGAGTTTCGAAAGCCACATTGGCAGCTTGCCAAGCCTCAAGAAGTCATTGGGATTTTAAAGCTCCTAATGATCTTAACCGATATCACTGCCAAATATTTGTACAAGTGACTTTGGTTTGTTGCTCTTCAAATGAAAAGATAATCAGGGGAGAGATTCTCCTAGGCTTTTTAAAGTGCTTTTTCCTAAAATTAACTAGCAAGCACAACTATCTATCTTACTCTTTTAAACCATTATTTCTCAAGGAGAACATATTGAAGCCATAAAAAAAAATTCTGATTCAATAGCTGTAAATTTGTGGAAATGGAGTAAATTCTTATCCTTGTTCAACCTTCATATCCTCAGCACTACATTGGAGAACAGTAGTTCTCCAGACATCAACATGCAGCGCTAGAGGCAGCAACTCTAAGCCACTATTTCATATTAGCATAAATGGCATTTCCTACTAAATAGTCTGGTTTACCCCCAGCACTGCTGTGGTATGTAATGACAAAAATTCAAGTGGTAAATGAAAGAATTCAGTCTGCCATTGTCTGATCTGAAGATTAGATTCCAAGATATTTACATGTTTTTTTACACTTTTAAAATATAAATTAGATAAAAACTTAATTGATACTCAAATCAAATTACAGTTCAGTTTGGTAATTCTTTCTTATTGCAAAAGAGTCTGGTATATGTAAAACAAGACTGGAATAGTATAGCTGAAATACTTCAGACCCCTGCATATTTGTAGTTACTGGTTTATTTCACTTCAAGGAGATGGCTCATCCTTAAGGAGGTTAAGCTACTTGGTAAGGCTCCAAGACCTTGCAAATATTTTTGCTAAATTGACTCCTCTACCTCTGTGTAAATGTATTTTACATATTTAAATGGTCACATTTAAATATTTCCATGCCTTTTCAGCTCAGTTTGAGCAACTGCTTCTCAATGAGATATTTAAACCTTTGTGCATTCTAGTCACAGAAATAATTATTCCTCGTCTGCTTGACATCCACTGCAAAGGATGGGGCTAGCCACAATTATAAAGGATGTTTGTCTGAGCTGGGATTGCAGCATCAGGCTCTCAAAGAGGTGGAGTGAGATGGGATGCTAAGACAGTATGATCTTACTTGCATTGTAGTTGTGTATTAGCTACTTTGTACTCATAATAAGTAAAAACAAAAACTTGTGAAGCTTGGCAAACTAGCTCAACTGTAGGGTACAAACAGTTTTCTTATAGCAACCTCACAGTTTTGCATCTTAATGTTCATTATGGAGGCTGTACTTGACTTTTCTGGCTCTCATTAAAGTCAGATTGTGATTTCCTGGAGTGAATTTTATTGAGTATTCACACCCTGGAATTATACCTCTTCTTCCAGCATCCTTTCCCATAAGTAACTGAAGGGGAATGGTTTGGTTCCAAAGTGGCTCTTTTCACACTCATGGTACTCAGCTGTATTTTACCAAGTATGGGTTAAATACTGAAGGGGCACCAACTGTATGGAAAAAATAAAGCAGTCACTATGCTTTCAGCAAAGGCTGGACAACATCCAAAGACATAGGCTTATTTTAGCGAAAGGGGATGTTGGCTAGAATCCTGCAGTTACTTCATGGCCTGATAAGGAAAAAGAACAAATCCAGAAATCAAATCAGATTCTCTAAGGCAGAGAGTGAAGAGTATTACTCATAGCACTTCATTGGCATTGACTTTCTATAGTTTTGCCATTTATTATATTTCAGGTCCTCAGTTCACTGGAAGGTTTTTTATTTTTCTATCAGTCCTTCAGCACTTTCACTGATATGAGTGAATGAATTCTTATTTACCAATACAAGAAGGTTCCCTACTCATTCTTTTACTTCATATCATAGAATCATAGAATCATAGAATCATAGAATCATAGA
>NW_008824044.1:2320880-2324410 GCF_000699105.1 Pygoscelis adeliae
TCCTGTCCCTCAGGTGTGTCGACTGCACCACTCAGCTTGGTGTCTTCTGCAGACTTGCTGAGGGTGCACTCGATCCCACTATGTCACTGATGAAGATATTAAACAGTACTGGTCCCAATACAGACCCCTGAGGGACACCACTCGTCACTGATCTCCATCTGGACATTGAGTTGTTGACCGCTACCCTCTGGATGCAACAATCCAACCAATTCCTCATCCATATGGTTGTTCCCTCCAAAAAAGAAATCCTCTTCATTTTCCAAATTTGATACCTCTCACTCTAAATAGACAGTCCTTCATTTACATATTCATATTTTCAGATTTCTTTAACTGTTTGCTATCCTATACATTTTTCAAGGATTGTCTTAATTTGGGGCAAAGGGTGGTTTATGGCTCATGAGTAGAATTAGCTAAATGTGTTTAACATTCCGTATGCTTTTCCATTAATAAATAACTATTCCTTTTAGTTCAATACACTAGAAAGTTATACTGAAAGAGCACGAAGTGCTAGCATTCAGGAACAATGCTAGGATTACGAAGTAAGATTTATTTCAAATATTAATTAGTTTTGAATTTTTAATTTTAGCTACAATAGAGTTCATCTTTCATTGCAGTCACTCAAACATAATAAAGCAATGTCAAGCAGTACAGAATGTTACGAAAGGTTTCTGGCACGACCAAGACACACTGTGTGAGTGCTATTGTCTATTGCAGTTTAATGAGCCTCAATAACTGTAGCTAATAGGTCATATTGAGCAAAGAAAAAAGCATAATTAAATGCTATTTCTATGTAACTACACCATCCATTATTCATTACTAAGATTAAGACAATTTTAAAAGCCTTCTATCACAATAAGTTATTAAAGAAAAATAAAGATCACTTGAGATGAAACCTTGTTTATATGCTTTGTTATATTATGCACCTAAGTGAGTGTCTGCAGTCTATCCTGGAAAAGGAACTCATTAACTTCCTGAGAGGAGAAAGTCACAAGAGCACACCAAACCATCATTGTCCAACACTATCACTTACACATGGAAAAGGATGCAAAAGAGACATAAATGACCTCCATATCAGAAAAACACAAGATTTCATGCACACATTTTGTAGTATAAAATAGCCATACAGGAAGAGGGTTGTACGTATAAGAAGAGGTGTTGAAAGCTAGGCGCATACTTGTTATGCTATGAGATAAAACTAAATAGCTTAAGATTTGCCAATGCTAAAAAGCAAACTCAGCCAGTGGAAGAATTTTCCAGGTGATCTGAAAAAATCCTTGAAGAGTCATCTCAGTGCTTCTATTTCTTTCTTCCTTTCCCTTCACATGGGAGTCTGAGAATCAGAATCATAGAAATTGAAGTTAATCAAAATTGTTGTATCAATCAAAATATGGAACATATATCATCCGTAACAAAGTTTCCGATGAAACTCAGTAGCATACAAGACCAATCACACAAGTCTGTTAAAAGCATTTTTCAACAACAAAAATAAGCAAATACCCTTTCCTTTTTTTCCCCCCATGCCCCCTACTGAAAAAAACCCAGAACATTGTTGAAGTGCCACAAAAATGCCAGAGAAATACTCTCAAACTTCAAGCATAGGGACATTCTACTTGTCTGTTATTACATTGTTTAAATGCTGTAGCTCAAAATGCAGTAGTGATAGGATCCCAAAACTAAATTCTAAAGTTTGATATTACATAAGGTCAACAGTACACACAAGATAAACAGGCTGAAAAAACTCTTTGAGAACAAATTTGTCAGCAAATCATCTATGTTTCTAAGAAGAACACATTTTGAACACTGAGATCTGGTGAGATAAACTTAAAACATTTACATTGGAAACTGTCAGTGAGGTTTGGTTCCACCTCAGCAATTAGGCATATACTTTCAAGGACAAGTGAAGACCAGAAAATGGGTGGTAGTGAGATCCAAGTTCCTCTAATGTTTTATATTTCAACTACCTAATTATTCAGATGGTGAAGACAGGAGGAATGATGCAGGAGGAATGATGCCCTCTGCCATCCTGGACACTGGCTGGCAGCGAAGGAATAAGTGAATCAAGCTGTTCAAGATATTCTTGGGAAAAAATTGTCCTGTCCTATTTATTGATCTACTGTTGTAGTGCAGCTCTCTACAAAAATCTCAGCACTTGAAAGACAGACTCCAGAAAAGGAACCAAGAAGAGACTCTCAAGACAAGACAGACAGCACACAGGCAGTGCAAAGACAGTGGCATATTTCTTTCCACAGTATTACTGAGAAGACAATGTTGACTCTTAGAATAACTTGAATATAAAAGATAATGGAATTAGAATACCGAAGCATTTTTCAGCAAGTGCCAGCAAAGAGACAGTGAACCCAATTATACACTGATACCAGAAGAAAAAATGGGCATTTATAACAACAAATAATGTGGAAGAGATAAAATTAGAGAACCGTTTCAAGTCAGTTACAAATGGGAAGATGGATTACATCTAGAGAGAAACGAAATGTGCTACAGTCATAAACTGAAGAGGATACAATGGCATGTACAAATTCTGTGGTCAGACTTGTTTCACATGGTGGATGTTAGATTTGCTAGAAAAAAAGTAAACTCCTGCCAAAATAAGCTGGACAACTATTCAATGAAAGTGATGTTTTCCAGGCTGATAAACAAAAAATTCCCCAAAACTTAAAGTGAATATGAGAGACTAATAATTTCCTTAAAGGGAAAAATAATAATAAACCATGTAACATTTTAGAAGATGTTGAAAAGACATTCTAAAGACAGGAGAGGCAATAAAGAGAGAGAAATATTGTTCTTTACATCATAGATTAAATGGACTTAGATCTTGGTTTTAATATTAGTCTGAGGTTAATGAGCCAGAGGCTTGAGTAAGACAGAAACTGCCCCACTGTAACATTACATAGAATTGTTATTTGCATCCAGTGTGACTGTTTCATACCAGTAATTCAGATTTTAGATTAAATATTTTTAGTTTTCCAGGTACATAAGGATATTCTGAAAACTCAATATTCTAGAGAATTAAATTTCTGCCGAGACAAAATTGCTGCACCTTGTAAAACACTGTTAGAAACTGAGAATTTAAATAACAGTGAATGTGTGAAACATATTTCAATCTGTTGGTGAGGTATCTTCTACTGAATTGTCTTTTTTTATTGATCACTTTTATTGCACATAGATTGCCAACAAATTAGATTTGAACTCAGAAAAAAAATTCCACAGTCAGTGTTGCTATATCAAAATATCCCATTTTACTGGCTAATATAAAGAAATGTTATCATAGGAAAAAGAAATGGCACAGAAAGTTATACAGAGTGGTACCTTTGGAATATATTAACTCAATGAATATTGCATTAAAGGTCCAGAAAACTATGCAGAAAATACAGAAAAATTAAAAGTAAACTTTAGTTAACCTCTACAGTATAGTTCACAAATAAAGATAAAATCGAAGGAGAGTATTAGCTGCAGTCATTGTCAAGTGTGCTCTGTGCCTTCTGACTGGAATGAAAACAAGGCATGGGATTTTA
>NW_008824044.1:2324468-2330406 GCF_000699105.1 Pygoscelis adeliae
CTGCTACCTATCATTACCTAGAAACATAAACATGCCATCATCTGGCCTTAAATGAGACTTTTACTACAAAAGTAGCTTAATTGCCAGTGGCAGTCAAGATGTAATATCAATCCTGTGTGGCAAATGCCCCTTATGCACTGGTCAAAATGCCATCTTTCTCACTGAACACCAAACAAGCTTTCTCATTATCTACTTTAGAGTTCCTGCAAACTAAGCCTCTTGCTGTGGTGTTTCCTAAATGCTTCCAAAACATGATGCTCACAAGTGCTCTGAGTAAATTCCTGCAAAGCTGCAAAACACTGCAAGCGCTGACAGAGAGCAAAAAGCACCCAAATAATAACTACAGAGTTTTTAAAGCTCCATTGGTCTAGACAAAAAGTTGCTGCTGTTGCTACATGACTGCAGACCTGAAGAGCTTACAATCAAAATGATAAGTCATTCTCTGGGTAGTCTCAATTAAGTGGCTTCTAGTGTTCAGCAAATTCTTCTTACATGCATTTTCCTTCACAGAAGTGGACAAACAGCAATGTAAGATTGTTTTAACCTTGTAGGAAAATGTCAGGCTTCATTAGTAGTTTTATGAAGATTTATGTCTTCAGTTAATGACACCATCTGTTTAAGTATATTTTTCCCAAATCATAATTAAAAAAGCACTGGTTAAAAGGTTAGGTAGTTAAGGGTGGTTTAAACTGTTTTCATTCTAATCAACTCCTGTCTGTCTTTTATTACTTTCACTTTTTGTATAAATATTTTCTAGGTTTCTCCATTTTACTCAAATGTCAACCTTCTAGAGGAGTATCAGAAAACTTGTCAGATGTATTTATAGAGTAGAAGCAAACTTTTCTCAATATTTTTTTCTGTGTGCTAGAAATATTGCAGTCCATTTTAAAACTTCCATTTTAAAGCAATATATTCCATTCTTGATTTGGGCTTGGAAGTTTAACTAGACTATATAAAATTGTTACGTTAGGTGAGACTGAAAACAGATTATGTGAGTCCAAACAAAATTATCCAAATCTGATGTAAGTTGCAAGTAACTTAAAGTATTACTGAAGTTTGAAGAGTTTAGGGTTTAATGTCTTGTTTAATTTCATGCTCTGACTGGCTGGTTCCCAGAAAATAGAACCATGACTGATGCTGAAAAGGGGAAAGTAAATATTTTTCACTGCTTTTTCTAGTCCAAGAGCGAGAGGACATCAAATAAACTTGCAGATACAAAAGAAACTAAAGAAAACATGTCCATACACCATGCATAGAGGACTTGTGGAACTCCTTGCCACAAAACTTTTCCAGTGCTAAAGGACTCAAAAAGGGGTTGGACAGTTTCACAGAAGAGGATCCATGGCCTTTTATGTACACCATGGAATATCCTACTTCTGTCACTAGGATTCCCTGGGTTTCAGCTCAGTGGTTATTGGCAATCCATTCAGGGAGCGTCACTACATACTTGCACCAATTTGTATTTTTTTCCTGGGGCATTTGCATTGACAGAGGGGGTGCTTAGCTGGGGCTTTGGTATAACCTGCAGTGGGCATCTTACATTCTTAGAAAATACATCCGTGTGCTTCTGCCAGTAACAAATAATAGAGTTCTTTCTATATTGAAGGGCAGAAGCCTGGTCTAAATTTGTACAGGTTAACTAGAGTCAGGATCTTGAACTCATCATCTAGCTGATTAGATTGGAGCTTCATCTATTAACTACCTACTTACTTAGAGAAAGCATTCCTGTAATGGCCTGTTAAAAATCATTATGATTTCTAAGAAGTATTTTGTATTTATCCAGAAAAGGTGCAGTTTCCTGAAACACACCTAGGTTACGTGGCCAGGGTCTAAAGGTTAAATTTCACAATGGAAATAATCTTCACCAAAATGTGCCTTTGGGTGATCTGCCATAAACTGGTGGGTCTGGAACAGGTTTATACTGGGTACTGGCCATTCAATGTTTTCTGCAGCTTTTTTATTACTACAATTATCAACCATGAACTTAGGTGTTGCTGCAATTAGGCATGTTGTCATCTAATTCAAGTTAAATGTATTGCTAACCTGACTTCCATTGTCCACTGCAACACTTAGGACTCGTTTTCAGACTTGGCTTGACTTGACGACATAGGATCTAGATAATAGGACTTCTCCTCTAGGATGAGATGCAATAATACCAGTGACCTATAAGCCAAAATACCAGTTCTATGCTAGCAGAGTATGAGATCATAGACAAGTTATTTGCAGTCCCTGTGTTCCCCCTTTCCTAGGGATTAATATTTATGGCACTGTTGGTTATAATGTCAATTAGACATGTTTGCTTAATTATTGAGAAGGCACAACCCCAAAATGAGTTATTATCACTACTTGCTCTCTGGAGTTTAAAGTAGCAGCACAGAATCATATTCTAGAGGACAGAATTTCCTCCCCATATCCAAGTCTTCTCAGGGGGAAGGTTATCTCAGAGCACATAAACAATTGCAGACTGACACTTTTTTTTGTTGCCAGAAGAAGAATCACAGGCAAGGCACAAAAGAGTAAAATGAAGCTTTTAGGAGCTGTTGAAAGAATAGCTATGGTTTGAGTATTTACTATAGCAGAATTGTTCAGGTTTACGCTAGGCAAAAGCTGTCTTGCACCACTCCACTCCAGGGAAGAACAGGCAGTTATGAGTGATGAAATGGTGACTGTGATTTTCAGACAAAGCCTAAACAAAGACTTTTACTACCTCTTTCAAAACCACCATGAACCATGCATATTGGTGGATGGTGGTAAGAGAGAAGAGAGAAAGATGGTATGATATCCTTTTGTCTTGCCCTTGTGCAAAATACTAGTCACAGGCCTGTTTCTTTTAGCAGTGACCCACTGAGTTTCTGGCTGTCTGGGCTACAGCACAACTACAATCCTGGGAAATGAGCACGGCCCATGCACAGAACATTGCTACACATAAAAAGTGAAACTGATAGATCCCAAACATATTGAATTATTTCAGGACATGATACAAAGTAAATGTGTGATAGATCTAACATAACTGGAATTTGCTATGCCACCTGATATGAGGTTTACACTGGAGATGCTGACCAAGCTGTACAATCAGAACTGTACTCAAAACTGACTCAGCTTACACTACAACTGTAACTTACTTAATATCCTCCTGTACATGTGAATATAGACTGGATGAAGTGCCTTGGAATCAAAAGTTCCACTGTGACTAGATTGAAATACTTCTACTATATATGTTAATGTCCTGAAAAAGCTGAGCTGTTAGGTTATCTCAAAAAAAAATGTTAAATATTACAATACTAATTGGTAATGAATGCCTCGAATTTGGACATTATTAACATAAGCTCAAGTTGTGCAGTAGCTAAATGTCAAGAAAGTGTGAAATGTTTAGAGAGGCCTCAAGTAAGACTGGAGAGTGTATCCAAAGTACTGGAAACTTTAGAAAGTATCTAGTTCAACACAGCTTCACATCACAAAAACTGCAGTTTGTTTAATGTTTCTTAGAAACAACAGAATTCAATGCACTGAAACATTTGTTTCTGTTGATACCTCCCCCTTTTCTTTTTAGTGATGTGAAACAGGTAGCTAGTTCTTTAAAAGACAAAATCTGGTTGAGTTTCTAAACCTTAATGAAAGACAACCTTAACTTGATGTCTTCTGCTTTCACTACATATTTCAAAAGTATACAAAACTTAAAATAATTTTTATGAAAATACAATATATGTCATTCCTTTTCAAGAAAAAAATGAAAAAGAAACTTCCTTGCTTGATTTTTTTATGGGAGCTAGCTTTCCTTGGAAAAGAACATTTTCTACAAAGCAGTTGGAAGTAGAACATAAGGAAATGTTAGTTGTTCAGAGCTGGAGAAGTCATTGGAAGATCAAAATTCAATTTATGTGATTAAATACACATAGGGAAATACCTACTGTGTACAATTTTATGCCATTTTCCTCCATGCTGTTCTAATCAGTATGTCACTTCTAGAGCATATATATGGAGAGAGTGAAAAGCATGCAGATGAAAAAGATACTGGAAATGGAAAATATACTATGAGAAAATGGTCTTGTAAGCTATTTTTGTTGTTCTTAATAGATAATCAGATACTTGGAATACAGGAGCTTAATAAGTGCTGAAGAAAATTAGTCAGACTCTAGGACAATCAGTATACATTTTTTTTAAAACTTATTGATACATCAGGTTAGTGACCCACACATATTATCTATTAATCAGTGAGACCGAAGTGATAGCATAGTCAGCTCAAGAAAGGGCCAGCAGCACACAGGAATTTTTTTAAAGTATGCTGTCACAGAC
Source organism: Pygoscelis adeliae (assembly GCF_000699105.1). Taxonomy (NCBI): domain Eukaryota; kingdom Metazoa; phylum Chordata; class Aves; order Sphenisciformes; family Spheniscidae; genus Pygoscelis; species Pygoscelis adeliae. The sequence continues at coordinate 2,328,762 of NW_008824044.1, forward strand.
TTTCAGAATGCAAAGGCAATGCAATTTGAGCACTGTTACAACAAGCCACAAACATTCCATAAGATAAATGGTCATTATTTCTGAAGTCAACAGCTACTGTATTTTTTTTCAAAATACAACAAAGGTCTGCAGAACATTTCCAAGAGAATGCAACCATTATGCTTCCTATTCAGTGATCAGGCAAATTTATCATCCAAGATTTTTCATGAACTCAAATAAATTCTGAGAATCTACTGTCTGCTCCAGGTAGGCCTTGGGGATCCAGATCCAAAAAAATAATTCTGAGCTTTTATTATACAGTTCTTAGCACTTGGATCTCAGATTTTGGATATGAAACTGAAAAAAAAATATGGAACACTATCAAACAAAAATTTCTAAGAAATATGTCCGAATTCTACAACATAACAAAATTAAACCAGAAAGTATCTGTTTGTAATATAAGAGATAATTTTAGTATTGTTCTGCATAATGCTGTAGGAAATTAAAGCAAATAAACCCCACCAACTCCCACAGTACAGGTACTTGCAGGAGATAAATATTTTTATTAATCATGACTACTCATTATTAGATACTTAGAAGAGCTTAGAGGTATTGAGCACATAATAGGTTTCATCACTTGTGAGAAAGAAAGAGTATGAGGAGAGCTAGAGAGAAAGGAATTGGACAAATTTCGTAAAGTTTGGGTAGTTCAGAGTAGGTACATTTCTCATCCAGTACTTTTATTTTTAAGAAAATTAATTGATTTAGTGTCAACCTGATGTGGTAAACAATGGTAACAACAAGCAGCATTTGTTTATGCTATATGATCATCAGTTGTGTGTGTGTCTCATCATGATGACTGCTATTCCATAGGCAAACAGGGGCGATAAAAAATAGACAGAAGGAACTGGAAAGGATAGTACTTATGAAAAAAGCAGAAGTGGAGAGAGGGAGCCAAAGCAAGAGTGAGAGGAGCAAGGAAACAAACACAACAAAGGAGAAAAGAACATGCAAATTAAGGAATGAAGGTGGAGAGCTAGTGCAAGTCCATGCATGAAGGTTAGTCTTCAAATGAACATGTCAATAATGGATTTGCTTTATTCTTTACATAATTAATAATACTTGAAGTATGTTATTTATACCAATAATGACCGGTATAAATCTTATGTTCTTAAAAGTAACATTATCTCCTGTTCTTAAAAACCTGATGTGCAAGATGATGGCAAACATGCAAAACAAGGAATAATATCTTGTTTATTATTCATCCAAGAACTACAAACTACTGTGGGATTAATTCCTTTATAGTGCCAATGACTCTCTACAAGCACAGTATAGGAATCTTTATTTTCACTGAACAAAAAAAAAGTCAACCTTAAAAATAAGTTTACAGTATAGTGGAAAATCAGAAACCAAACCATAAAAGTGAAGAAATCCAACCTGGAATAGGATAAGGAAAGAAAAAATGCCAATTCCACAGAAAATGTATTCCATTTCTTACCAACTTTAGAAGAGATGTTGACTTTGCAAAAGCAAGTATGGACAAGTTTGATTAAATATGTTTAACTATATATGACATGTTAACTATATATGGAAGGAAATGTATTTAATGTGTTCATTTATTCTGTTAAAACACATGAACATGTCTTTTCTTTCTTTCAAATCTATT
>NW_008824044.1:2330421-2344835 GCF_000699105.1 Pygoscelis adeliae
AAGAGTGTTCATTTGTTCAGTGGAAGCAGAAGGAGCTAAGATGCACATCATTATTCTTAATTCATGACTTGTGATCCCTTTGTAAATTCCAGCCTGAATTTTGTAACAGAATCAGAAGCATTGAAGCCAGACTGAGTCATCAGTTTTATGGGAAAAAGTGTAAATGCTTGGAAGGTGGCCAGAGGACAGCCAATGCAAAACTTGAATAGTTCTCTTTACTAGTATTATAGCAATATAAAAAATACATCCAAACAACATTGGTCTGGACACAAACTGGTGTCTTCTTATTTTTAATACTCCTCTTACAGGTACTATGACCAGTTTCTCAGTACTGTGCAAAGCCATACTTTACAGAGATAACCAGTCTGTTTGAAGAATTGGAAGTAGTATAACCATTTAAATGTAATACAGTTCTTAATTTATTAGCATATGGTATTTGGGCACCTCTGCCCGGTCTTCCATTCCCCTTCCACTCCCCTGCTCCATCCCCTTTCCCATCTGATTTTCCTTTTTCCTGTCCATTTTTTCTTTTCTTTCCTGAATCCCTTGTCTTCATATTCCATCTTTAAAATATGTTTTAGGAAGAGATGTCAGTCCATAACTCAGAACAGTCCACTCAGGATGTTGGAATCTGGTTCTGTTCTCTGCTGTACCCCTGGAGAATTATTTGATCACATGGCAGTAGGACATCGTTGGCTATTTCTATTTTTGAAGGTGTACACTTTGCAAAGGAGAACTACAAGTTCATTCGACTTGAAAAATTTGAGAAAAAGAGAATGACCTTGTTTCACTATGTATGTTTCACTATGTACTCACCCGAGAGGAAGGAAACCTGGTTTCCAATCCTGGCTCCAATTGCTTACTATTTTTATTCCAGTTATTTATTAAACCGTCCTAACACTCATTAATTTAACTTTAATATGTTCCTTCTCTCCAAGAAATTCATTTGAGAGGGTAATACAATTTAAGCATCACCAGGGTTAGACTGTAGATGAAGGAAGAGTTAAGGAGCTATGTTTTGGATTTGGGCTCCCTAAAATTCCATTTAATTGTTACACCAGACATTGAAGGCCTTTTATGGATTAAGGCTTTAAACTTTTATACCTCAAGTCATAAAACAGGGATACAAAACTTTCAGTATCTCACAACATTGCTGAAAGTTTTAATTCACCGACACTGACTGGAAACTGCTTGAAAAAACCTTGAATGAAAGGTGTAGAAGTGCAAATGTAGTTATATTTTCAGAGGAACTGTGGACAGGATTTTTCTCAAGCAGGCTTGTAAAGTTTGACCAAATAATACTCATTGCTTGCTAGTGTTGTCTACTTAATAGCTGAATGAAAACAAGACCTACTTTCCCCCCCATTTTTTCTCTTTTTTAATGAACAACTTAAGTGGGCACTCTCTCATTTCACAAAGACAGCAGATAGTTTCTATTTTCTTTGTCAAACTGAATTCTCTTTAAATTTTTCATTTTGTATTATTTCCCTCATCAAGGCAATAATCTTTCTCTGGGTGAAGGAATAGTGAAGTTTAGTCATCCCTTTGCACTTACATTTGGGAAAAAAAACACCCAAAAGAGAAGCTATGTTTTTCTGAGCAATAAAATCCAAATGAAAAGGAAATGGTCCCCTATCACGCCTGATAGCATATCATCTTCTGTGTACATGGGATGAAATCTCATGCAATTCTTGTTGAAAAAAAAATTTATATTTAAATAAGCAATGAAATTAGCAAAGTCAGTTGAGGAGATTTATAATTAACTCCTCTTAATCCATACCACAAATAAAGCCTCTTTTATCTTCCTTATCTTATGGCCCTTCCCATCTATATTCCTTGGAGAATGACATTTTAAAATAATAAAAATATTTTAAAAATTTAAAACAGACAGTATCTATAATACACTGTGACTTATTCAATGTAGTTGTATCTTTAGCTTTCTTAATGTATGTTCTCTAATGTATCTTATTGCCTTTGAGAGAATTAATAACAAAAGAGGCTTCCAGGATTTACTAGCCACAAATCTATTCATTTACTTCTCTTTCAATATGTTAAGTTTATTTTTTTTATATTTTTACACTACATTACTCTGAAATATTGAGAATGGCCAAAACTCTGGATAGATATTTTATGACCAGGAATAATAAGACTTTCCTTAGATTAAAAAGCTTAAAAAAGTGTATGGTACAGATACAGTGTCATGAAGAAATGCCAGATTTCAGGGGATGCTAATTATGTTGACTTTAAGTGATCACAAATTCTAAGACAGCAACCAGACTGATGGCTGAAATTAATTAGCAGGGATTGAATACAAAAGCAAACAAACATTTCCTCCCACGAGCCTGAGAAAAGAAAAGCATTTTTTCCATAATCTACTCCACCCTCCGTTTTCTAAGAGGTGCAGATTTTGTTTTAATAAAAGCAGCAGGAGTTGTTTATTTTCAAAATTCAAAACATACAAGTCTTTTTCATGAGAATTCCTTAAACATCAATATTTTATTTGTAAATTGAATTTATTGGATGAATAACTCATACATTGCACAGAGTAATGACAGCAAGGTGGGGGGGACATGTTTTGCAAATGCAAACTGAAGCTAAATGATAAGCATGAGATTGGATATTTAAAATGTCAGATTGCTCTTATTGAAATAGGATTTTAGTATGCCTTATAAAAATCAATCCAATCTTTCTAGTACTTTCTGTATTATTGTACAACTGCTCTTTTATGCCATCTGAGTGTACATGTTAGAGTTTAACAATGCAAACTACAGTCTGAGCACATTTGAATTTTTTTTTAGATTTTATTTTATTTTCATTATTTGCTTTTGACTATCTCAACATTTTTAACACATTTGGTTGAATTGCACTGTGCATATTTGAGCAGAAATTTACTGTTTCTACAGTTATGTGCAATAAGGTGGTCTCTGACCAGACTGCTTTCAAAAAATGGACTTGTTCTTCAACTGTGGGAGGAAGCAGAGTTTAGGAATGATGCAGGATGTAATATGAAAAAGTGCACTGAAAGAATCTTTAGGTGTTATATCCCCCATAACATTATGCATCTAAACACACCTGCATTCCTGACTAATCAGTCAGAAAAGATAGACACCTCCAAAGACAAATCTTGCTGTCTATCTTAATATTGGGGTGAGAGAGAAGAATGTCTGGCTATCTTTAGACGGCTCTCAGCCTTTATAATCATAATTTAAGCAAGAAAACCACATGATAACAAATAATATTTAAGATAAATCTGCAGTGGGACAATTAATATTTCCAGCATCTTTATGATTATTAAACCATTGAGTTTCTCGTTTAAAATATCACTACACAGGTAAGGAAAAAAGGCTAAACAAAAAGGGTAGAAAAATTATATAGCCAGTGTATAAAACTGGATCAAAACTGTTGGTATACTATTCTTTATTTACCAAGTATATGCAATGGAAAATGAGTTTATATATAACATACACATAGGTAATTTTATACATAGTCTTTGAAAGTGAAATAGGGGTGATAAAACACCAGAACACATTAATTTATGAACATTCAGGGAACACTTAAAATGGTTGCTGAGATATAGAAGTTTTTTTAAATACCAAATCTCTTTTTTTTTTTTAATACAATTAGATCTTAAAAGGACTAACTCTGAAAAAATAATAAGTTATTAAGCATAACTGATGTATTTATTTGCCTCGACATTGGTTATTTCAAGAGCATTTAACAGTTTTAAATATTATCTCTGGTTTACAGTAGATCTTCAAGAAAACTAATCTATTCGTTATTTTCTAAGTATAATCAAAGTAGGAAATTACAGAAATTGACACACATTGTCACTGAAATCTGAGAGAAATACCAAATAAATTCTTTAAAATGGTTGTTTCTCAGTTATACAGAAGCTGAAAGATGAATGATTCTAACCTTAATGAGAAGAAAGCAATAAACTGTACTCTGAACATTTTCAAAGTTTTGTAATTGAGTGGGCTGAGTAAGAACAGGCTAATATCAAAAGGATATATTTACTTTGGAATAAAGTCAGCTTTCTCTGCCCTGCCCTTAAAAAGGACAGTACAAGAATAAAAGTTACAGTTAAAATTAACCTTGACCGTGGGCCAGATGTGACCTGCTGATACATGCATTAAAATCAACAGTTGTCCAAATGCATCTAAGAGAAGAATTTGTTACTAAATGTATTCAAGCCTGAAATCCCTCCTTACATGAGTTTAATAGGCTACACACATGACCTCCGAATCATATCCTGTAAGCCAAGGAAATTTTAAGTTTCTTGAGTATTTAAAAGCAAGATAGGTTGAAAAGATGAGCAGCATTACTCTCTTTTGTGGGAAAACACAAAAACTATAGAAATGGGGCAAGTTTTGCAGTTGTATCAGCCCCATAAGGCCTGCGTTCCTGAAGTCAGAAAACACAATTTTCAGTGGAAAGTCCATTCCCCCACACTTGGACTGTGATCCTTTTCTGACAGTGATCTCCCAGCTGTAATGCTGCATTGGTTTTTCTTTTCTAGAGCATGGTTCATAGCTGTTGCTTGTTTGAAGCTCTTTTCTTCAAATTGGAGATAAAAATGCCTCATAGTATATGCTGCCAATTTTAAGTAAGAATGAGCATTTTATTTTAATCACATTACAACAGCTACATTAAACAAAGGGTGCTCCTTTAAAGACCCATATATGGTATATTAATAAGATGTCTGAACAGGGGTAATGATAAGATACTGTAAACTCAGCTTTTCAAAGCCAGAATTTGCATCACTCACAAGCATTTTCTGTTCTTTATTTGCACTTATTCCAGAACTTCACTGAAGCTGGAGGTTAGGGAAGGAGAAGACATGTGAGTGGGAAGTTTACCAAAGGATTTAATAATGACCTTGAAAATTGGTCCTGTTCGTGTGTTTGAGACATATGCATGTAAATTAACAACAGTCAGAAGGGGCTGCCAAGGACCTGCCTACACTGAAAATATTTAGATGTTAGGTTCTAGCAATGTTAGGTTCTAGCAAAGTTTGACTCCTAACTGCTGATGCTGAATATGATTTCCAGTGAGCTATGTTGTCTACAATCTGTCAATCAACATCATGTTTTCTAACTTATGATCTCAGCACAAGAAATGAACTGAATACAGATTGGTCTGTGGGACAAACTTCACCACAAGATGTGCAGAGCCACAGCTCCCACTCTTTCTGATCTAATCATTGATCTGACAAATGCAGAACAAAAAACACATCAGCCTCTGATATGAGGATAAAATGGTGTCAATAGACTGAATTTTGTAATGAAGAACAGCAAAACACTTTTGTTGCTGCTCTGCTTATAAAGCAGCTTCCTAGAATGATGCTGGTCATTGAATGGGTTTGAAAATGGCCTTTCCACATAGTTCTGTGCTTAAAAAATATCAGAGCTAAAAATTAAAAAAACCCAACTAAACTACCTTCACCTCTCCCTCCTTCTTCCCAGGCTCAACTTCACTCCTTCACTTCCAACTCCTCTACCTCCGCCCCTGCTCCAAGTGGCACAGGGAGATAGGGAATGAGAGTTGTGGTCAGCCCATAGCAGCTCCTCTCTGCTGCTTCTTCCTCCTCACACTTTCCCCCTGTTCCAGGGTGCGTCTTTTCCATGTGCTGCAGTCCTTCAGGATAAACCAGCTCTAGTGTGGGTTCTCCATGGGATGCAATTTCTTTCAGGGAATATCCACCTACCCTGGCATGGGATCCTCCATGGGCTGCACGGGGACAATCTGCTTCACCATGGCCTCCTCCAGGGGCTGCAGGAAAATTTCTGCCCTGGCACCTGGGGCACCTCCTCCCCCTCTTTTTTCTCCAGCCTTGGTGTCTGCAGGGCTGTTTCTCACACTGTTGGTTTGGTTTTGTTGTGGTGGTGGTGTGGGCGGTTTTTGTTTGTTTTTTTCCTCCCCTCAATCCTCTTTCTTCATCCTCTGGTATTTTTACCCTTTCTTAAAATCATTTTAAACATGAGGGGCTCTGCTTTGCCCTGCAGTGGTTCCTTTGGAACCAGATGGAACTGGCTATGAAAAGTGCAAAGCAGCCTCCTCACAGAGGCCACCTCTGCAGCCCCCCCTCCCCCGACAACACCCTGCCATCTACAGTTAGTAAACAAAGTTTTAACTATTACTAATGAGTCTTTTCTCTGTTAATTAGATAATTTGAACTATGACTACAATGACCTTTTGTTGTGGTTTAACCTCAGTCAGCAACAGAGCACCACGCAGCCACTCGCTCACTCCTCCCACCCCCGGTGGGATGGGGGAGAGAATTGGAAGAGCACAAGTGAGAAAAACTTATGGGTTGAGATAAAAACAGTTTAATAATTGAAATAAAATAATAATAATGGAATAATAATAATAATAATAATAATACTACACAAAGCAAGTGATGCACAGTACAATTGCTCACCACCCACCGGCTGATGCCCAACCAGTCCCCGAGCAGCGGTCGCCCCCCGGCCAGCTTTCTCCAGTTTATGCACTGAGCATGACGTCACATGGTATGGAATGTCCCTTTGGCCAGTTTGGGTCAGCTGTCCTGGCTGTGCCCCCTCCCAGCTTCTTGTGCACCTCCAGCCTTCTCAGTCGGTAGAGCATGGGGAGCTGAAAAGTCCTTGACTAGTGTAAGCACTACCTAGCAACAACTAAAACATCGGTGCGTTATCAACTTTGTTCTCAACCTAAATCCAAAGCACAGCACTGTACCAGCTACTAGGAAGGAAATTAACTCTATCCCTGCCAAAACCAGGACACCTTCTGATGTATTTTGATTAGGCTATTAAATCTTGAAATAGGCTAACAATACATTTTTAGCTCCAACTGTAAAGTGTCTTCCTTTGTGTCCATGACAATATTTTGAGTTTAGCACATCTAAGGGGGAGAAAAAAAGAAATGTTTTCCCCTCATGTTATGTTAAAAGAACTCAAATTATGAGGATCATAACATGTAACCAGTATTAGATGGAACCCACAGGTTAAATTAACCAACAGACTAGTTATATTAATAATAGTTTAAAATTAATATGATATTGAAGTATTGAGTATCAATGTTCTACTAAAGGTGTGATGCCTCAGCATGAAATGCACTTTTGTATAGGCAAATAGTCCTAGTTATGTCCACAAGCACTTTACAAGTTGGTCATCTTATTTAAGGAAGGACCTTATATTTGATGAAATCCATCTAAGTCCATGAGGGTATGATCCCAGATAAGGCTGCTGACACTTGCAAAACTATATGTTATTCTTTATCAAGGATTCTTGCTCTTACTCTTGAACTGTCTAATATAAAATGCCAGCTGAAACCCTGCAGAACTTCCCAAATACCAAATCTCCATTCTGACCTTTTCCCCATGAACTTCAGTAGGGTGCTTTTATGTGTAAAACCTGTGCTTCTTCTGTCAGAAATGCTTAATTCAGCAGTTACTTATGTTCTATATGGGTAACAAAAGAGGAAATTTATCAGAGGGAGTTGTTGCATAATATTTCAAAGGTATATAATTTATATTAGGAGTAATTCACTTGAAAATAACTCATTTCTTTAACTGTTCTTCAACTTTTGTACTGTTTCAGGAGACAGTTGTATTTATGAACTTTCAATGATGTGCAAGACTTCCTATTTGAAATAGCTTCTCTGCCCAGAATAACTGTCACAACTGCCTTCCCTCCACACCAGAGAGTGTGGTGGGGAAGGGAGAGAAACTGAGCGAAAACTTTGCTACTAGAACTTTTTTTACAGGACTAGTAACCTTTTCTGTGGGTAAGATGCTAAAATAGTAATGAAGGTAGTTGCCACTATTAATAGCTAAACTATAAAATTCAAGAATTAGGAATGAACATTTAACATGTGCTCAGTCACCTATAGCTTGATTTAGATGTTGCTGTTCTTGTTGTTTATCTTAAGAATTGTTAAACAGTCCTGGTTTTATACAGGACTGATCTTTCTTCACCAGATCAGTTCCACACCACTAAGGGTACAAAAAACATCATAGAATCATAGAATCATAGAATACCAGGTTGGAAGAGATCTCAGGGAGCATCTGGTCCAACCTTTCTTGGCAAAAGCACAGTCTACACAAGATGGCCCAGCACCCTGTCCAGCCAAATCTTAAAAGTGTCCAATGTTGGGGAATCTACCACTTTCCTGGGGAGATTATTCCAACAGCTGCTTGTTCTCATTGTGAAAATTTTTCCTCTTGTGTCCAATCGGAATCTCCTCAGGAGTAACTCGTACCCATTACCCCTCATCTTTTCCATGTGACTCTTTGTAAAAAGGGAGTCTCCATCTTCTTTGTAGTCACCCTTTAAATACTGGAACATGTTTTCTTTTCAAGAAAGTACCTGTGTGAAAAGCAAGTTGTCAATCCTTTATAGAAACCAAAGTAATTAACTAAGGGCAAGGAGTTTAATCTGCCTTTAATATTACAAAACCAATACACCATAACCTTATTGTGAATTAACACATAAAAGTCTTACCAGAAAGGTGTGATGTTAATACATTATAGTTAATAGATTGCCTCTAAAAGATTCCAGCAGAGTGGAGACAATATGCAATAAAAGACATGGGGGCTGACAAGTTAGTGCTGCTCTGCTAACACTTTGTTTGCCAGATCCTTGGACTGGAATACAAAGTTTAAAATGGTTCCTTGACTAGGGGCTTCAGAAGGATAAACCAAAAAAACCCAATATTGAGCACTGGTCTGCAAAATGTTAGAGTTAAATCTGAATTCCTAACTCTCCCTTCAGCTTAGGCACCTAAGTTAGAGATCCAGAAGGACCTCTAAGCTATTTATTATGGAAAGCTAGTGTTCCTTTCTTCAGAATAGATGATTAAAACATTCCTTTTGGAGAACTAACCTCAGCCCACTGTTTCCTTTCAATGCAAGATTATAGAAGGAGGCTTACTGTGGTACAACTACCTGCCCTATGCAGAAAAACCTCATGGCCACAGCACTTGTATGGGAAATGGAGCCCAGAGCCAGTTCCTGATTCACCTGAACGAGTTCAAACCCCTGCTTCCCACCCCAGAGGGCTGGAGGACTGTATATATTGTTATCCTTTTGCCTGAAGCTGTGAAACCGTACCCAGGAGGCATCTGATCTCTGCTTCTAGAACTTCTTGAGTATTTTCTGTAGGACTATTTCTAGATTCAACCCAGAGGACAGCTGGATAACTTCAACAGGAGAGGCTTTCTCTTCTCTCCTCTCCTGCAGTTGAGACTACCTGTTATCTTAATTAACAATTTGGGTACTTAGGAGGGGCGTGTGAGACCCTTCAGACTGCAGAGGAAACTGATCTCTCACTTCCCTGTCAAAGGTTCCATCATTATTTTATAAAGAATATGCTGGCACCTCATCACTTGGCCTCATTTTTTAAAAGGAAGCAAATGCAAATGCACAAGTGAGGGGACCTGACCATTTTGAGAGGCCCTACGAATTGCTCCAGGGTACTTCTGTTGCAGATTAGCACTGAGCAGGGTGATTCAGCCCTCCTTAGGGAACTTAGAAACTGCTTCCAGGGATCAGCAAATGCTGGCAAGGATTTTTTGGTTCACAGTTTCAGAGATGGATGCACGTTCTCTTCTCTGCGTGTTCTGCATCTCATTCTTTGGAACCAGCCCTACAATTTGAGGGTCATAACTCCATAATATGTTTTCCCTTACTTCTCCAGCTATACCCCTGTACTTTGAGGAAGACTCCCTCTGAAGTACTGCAAGGAGTGAGCCCTATGGACTTTTGTGCCAGTCAATCATCTACAGGTTGCTTTTAACTAAATGCCGGGGGGGAGAATTGATCAGATATTGATCAATACAGCTGCAAGCACTGTTCAGTTACTTGCAGTTTTCCATGAACCTGCAAGGGGATCAGTCAGTAAAGAAGGTATGCTATGGATCAGCCAAGTAGGATGCACTTTAATCGAGGAAATTTTGGAGAAAGTTAAAGTTTACCAAATAGCCCGTAACAAAGATCATACTCTCTTTTTCTGCTTCATTTGGAGACAAAGGATGACAGCCAGATCTCAATACACCAGTATCAATACTTTTTGATAGTAGTTTTTTCATACTTAGCCAGTAAGGAATGTATCTTAACATAGCCTGAAGACAATTACCACTGAATACTGTCACAGCTCTTCTGAAAACTATGTTGGCTGTTATTCTGGGCTTTCCTTATGTCCAGAAGTTTAAATTGGCTGTCTATGCTGAATATAATGAATACATAGAAAAAAGGGATTACCAATGTATCCCTCCATGTATATTCAAGAAGTTTCCTGAAAATTCAAGTATTTTATCAATTCCCTCTATTTAAGCAATGATATTAAAAATTTAATTGGGATTATGCAGTAATTGCAGGCAATAACTCTGAAAAAGGAGGTGCAATTATCTTCATTATGTGAGAAGGAAAGAGAGACATTAAGTCAGTTCTGCTAGTTTGACAACATACGTGCTTTTGTTGTTAATTTCAATGTTGAGATATTACAAGACACACAGGAGTGAAGATCAAGTGTTTCAATTTTCAGTTCACCTGTGTGATTACAGTTTAGCCTTTTTTTTAATTTGCTTTCTTGTAGACATGAATATGAAGATTAATTTGTCAATGCATATATTGTAATATTATGTCTCAAATTAAGGAATATGCATGTTATTATTAATTGTAATTTTGAATAATTTGGCATTCAGAAGCAGTTTTTCTCTCTGATTCATGCAAAATGATTTTGTCTCAGTGCTAAATATCAGACTACTTCTGGTTTGGGGTAGTAGAAATGTTTAGCTACTGAATGGACATGTTGAGAGTTCCTGTGTCAACATCTAGAAGTAGCTGCAAAGATGTTCAAAAGAAACAAATCCTAGTATTCTATGCATCTTTAATCCAAAGAGCATTCATGCCCCCCAGTTATTTTTAATTGAATGGTTCTCAGGATGCAGTGATACTGATGTAAGAGAAGAATCATTTGACATTCTTGTTTTGTGTTTCAACTTGTGCTTTTAAAGGTTTTGGATATAAACAAAGCAATTTGACTAAAATATTGTGACAAATAAGTCAGTGCATCGAAGAGGTAAAATAATAATAAAATATTCTAATAGCTACAGTGAAGCAAAAAGCATATCCTGTAGGGGTTTTGAGCTCCATTTGTCATTAATTTATTGGCACAACTCTGTAAATATTCCATTATAGAAACAACCTAACCAGCTATCTGTGAAATCCTGTATGTCTGCCAATTGGTGATTTTCTTTTGGAACTGTCAGCACTTTTCACTGTACATAAGGCAACTTACTGTGAGGGATGAAAGAATTAAAAAAATCAATAGCTCAACTTTTTTTGATATTGAAATGCGGGTGGAGCAAATAATCTATTGAAGCCAAGAGCACAAGTTAATTGAATCACATGAAGACACTGTCATATATTATTCTGGAAACTTAGAGTATAGTATAATACTACTCTCTTTATTTTTAAAGCAACAGTCATATTGCTGTTCCTATGCATTTCCTTTTGCTGCACATGGAAAAAGTCAAATTACTGACATTGTTTGTAAGAACAAGTCAACCTTAGATACTTTAATGATGTTTGTTTCTTATATACAGTGTTCACATACACAACCAGAACATGTGGAACAGTTTGACTATTTGATAATATCAAGTCCCTCTCCAGCCTGCCTCTTCTACTGAAATGAATTGGAAGTGCGTATTGATTTCCAGACCTAGACTCTACCTCCACTGCTTATCCACTGCTTACAGCAGTAGAGCTGTCTCTATAAAGACTTCTAAACCTCCTTATCATTGAGTAATATATAGTAAAAATTTTTCAAAATAAAAAAGTCTTCCTAACTTGACAGAGCTCCTTTTTTAGAAGAAATTGCTCAACAGCTCATGTCTTGAAACACAGCCCAGGTCTTCAATTGCAGCCTTTTCATCCCTCAGTTTTTCAGCCAGCTTCCCATAACTTTGGTCTTCTGCTTAAAACTACTAACAACAGGGGTTTGGGCATTTCAGACTTGACGTTTATCCCTCTTAGCCCACTTGTGCTTGTCTTCCTTGGCACACAAACTGACGACAGTCTTTCAGTAAGGTTGAGGAAGGAAAGAGGGACAAGTAACAGCATAATAATATATACGTTTGTTTGTTATGTTATGTGAAGAAAGGCTAAAACAACTGAGTTACAATCTCAGAACTAGTCTGGCACCTTGGTTTGCTCCAAAATACAAAAGGAGAAGGAAACACGAAACCCTACTAGCTAAAAAGGCATCTGGCTTGGAGAGGCTCTTAGCCACTGTAGAGTCAGTCTAGACAGCTGCTCAGTCCTACGCTAGCTCTGGCAAAGGGCAACAGGAGAGGATGTAGCCAGAATGCAGTCATCGTCACTTGGCATGTGGCCCTGCATAACTAGCTGACATGGTTTCAAGCAACCATCTACACTGTGGCAATGTTTTCAGTCAAGACAATTCATGTAATTTATCTGGGTTTTTAATGTAAAGATGAACTTTAAATTTTACAACAAAGTGAAAATTTATTTAAATATTCATTGTACTATGAATATCATTATTTTTGCAATTTGCAGTATATCACAACACTTGAATCTACACACTCTTTATCCAGAACAAAACAATGACTTTGGCTTTCCTGAGTCCACTATTCCATCATGGATATTTTTAAAAAATATGTATAGAGTAGCCACAGTTCTGTGGGTTGTCTGAGTTGTCAGCTTTACCCATCACAAACATTCTTCACAGCTCTCATAGTGATTGAATCAGATTTAATATGTATATATCACACAAAGACATACAAGAGTCTATAGTTATATATGTAAATAAGCATAGAAATAAATACATATTTCACACACAGAGTTACCAAAGTCTTGCATTTGTCTCTGAAAGGAGTATTTGAGCTATACAATTTCAGTTTTCAGTTTTCAGCAACACAATGGCCAGCTGAACTTGCCAGTCTCTTGAGTTTCAAACCGAACACGTTCTTTCTGGCTGTACCAATAAATCCAGTTCCCATATAATTTTTTCTTTCTCACATCTCATACTCATCCCGTATCAAGTTCCAACTTTTCCCTTTACTTCTTTTTTAGTATTTTTTACATTCTATAATACTCTTCCTTGCAACTCAAAATCCTCCAGTAGGGCATACTGAATTTGTTTTCAGCAAAGCAGTTGTCAATTATTAAAGCAGCTTTGTCAAAAACAAAATACGCATTTTAGAAATAGCAACAAATGATCAACAGAGAAAGTCAAAATGTTTTTTTTTTTTACTTCATCAAGCATTTGTTTGACCTTAATAATCAAAAATGGTATCAACAGTTTCAGGTTCATGTCTTTTGTTTTGACATACTGCATATATAAAACAGAAAAAAACCCAGCAAAAATCTAATAAAAATTCTTGGATAATTTGGAATAAAGATTTTGAAATAACAGAATTTCCTGCCTAAAGGAAAATCCCATTTTGGACAAGTGCTATTCATATTTCATTTTACCATCATTCCACCTTTTTCTCTCCTGTTACGTCTATAAGACATATTCTTACCTAAACACCCATATTGTCTACTCCAAACGTCCCTTTTACTTCCTTTGAAGTGCCTAGTATGGCTCATCTTATTTGTCCATAGCATCTGATTCTACAAAACAAATCACCTACCAATGTTAAATCTTGTGGGTAGGTGGAGGAGAGAGGTTGTGAACTTTACTGTAGTTGGTAGACCAAATATATTATTGTCTTTGAAGCAAAGGTAGACATCAGGGGTGTCACATCAGTTTTATTGTTTTGTGAGCTCTGATATATCTTGTTTTATGATCATAAAGGTGTCTTTTATATAAGTATAATACAGACATGCCCATCTCACCTGATGGGTGCAGTTCCAGTTGTATGGGGGAATGTGCAAGCTGCAACTTTCCCATGATTCCATGTTCCTGTGCATCCTGTGCAGTGTCAATGCTCCCACTCCTGCTTGGGACTGGGGTCACACAACTACACAAAGGTGTGGTGTTACGTGATGCTATGTGATAGCATAGCAGCAAAAGCTTGCAGGGTCCTCAGAAAAGATGATAGCATGGGGTGGGGTACCAGAAAATTTCATACTTGCTGTCCTCAGGAAGTAAGACAGAGTGGAATATGCCATCAAAAAATTGAGCACCTCTGATGTTACAGATGGAAGACATCAATGGGAATCACCGCAGGGCTCCATATTGGGACTGGTACAGTTTAGTATCTTCATCAATGACATAGACTGTGGGATCAAGTGCACCCTCAGCAAGTTTGCAGATGATACCAAGCTGAGTGGTGTGGTCGACACACCAGAGGGACGGGATGCCATCCAGAGGGACCTGGACAAGCTCGAGAAGTGGGCCTGTGTGAACCTCGTGAGGTTTAACAAGGCCAAGTGCAAGGTCCTGCACCTGGGTCGGGGCAAGCCC
>NW_008824044.1:2345344-2346852 GCF_000699105.1 Pygoscelis adeliae
GCTGAGGGTGGTGAAACACTGGCACAGGTTGCCCAGAGAGGTGGTGGATTCCCCATCCCTGGAAACATTCAAGGTCAGGTTGGACGGGGCTCTGAGCAACCTGATCTAGTTGAAGATGTCCCTGCCCATGGCAGGGGGGTTGGACTAGATGACCTTTAGAGGTCCCTTCCAACCCAAACTATTCTATGATTCTATGATTCTATAAGTTGTCTCAGTTCTGTCCTTCTCTAAAAGTAATTTTCCATGACTCTAAGTCTAACTGTCCTTGTTTTTAAAGTAATAGTAATGATTGTATCACATTATTATGTCTCCAACATACATATGGTATTTTAGAAATGCCATGTGTTTGTACACCTAATTGGGAAAAACAGCTTTATACCCATGCTTCTAAGCCTGACAAATTCAGAATTTTGGCACCAAAAGCTCTTTCTGAGTTCCAGCATGAACTGGGACATAAAAAGTTTCCCACTTCAGATCTCAAAATTCTTTCACTCTGAGTCAATTTTTTCATTATATAAAATACAATGTACTCTCCTCTAAAAAAAAAACCAACAACAAAAGCCCAATAAAAAAACTGTTCTAGGTCAGAATCATCTCCCAAATGAAAGTTTTTTTCACAAAGTAACCTGTAAGTTTTGACTATTTATTTCTAACTAAAATGTTTTCAAATTGTCTTGAAACCCAACTATAAGTGCCTTGAAACTCAATTACAGTTTCCTCAACCCTCATTGTTCCATGTGAGGAAATACTCAAAGCAGTCAAAGGAAAAAAAGTGTAAGTGAAACATGGAAACAGACTTTTTTATTGCCTTAAACATTTTGTACCAGATAGAGAAGGTTTACAGAGCATGAGAATCACCCGTGTTGACCAGAGAGAGAGTTCTGTAGGGCACAGCTGAAGGTGACTACCAAAACTACCTTGAGCTCAAACAGAAATAAAAGAGAAGCTGGGCAGGGACAGACAGATGTATGCTTTCAACAGGTTTCTGCAGGAAGTTTACCCAAAGTATGAATGAGGGTACAGTCTGTGCTGGGTCACTGTCACGTCTTGGCTTCCCATCCCACAGAGAGCAGCTGGCCCTCACTGCTCCCAGACAGGAATGGAGAAAAGTGGCCAGATGTTTAAATGATTATTATTTTTTGAATGGCAGGCAGCAGTTTTCTTAGTTGGCCTTCAGCAGTGATGGGTCCTAGTTCTTCAGCACAGACCTTCACTGGGTCTGAGAGACAACAGGTCAGGAGAAGACAAGCTGTGGCAGGAACCAGTCCTTACACTTCTAGAAGTGAGGAGC
Source organism: Pygoscelis adeliae (assembly GCF_000699105.1). Taxonomy (NCBI): domain Eukaryota; kingdom Metazoa; phylum Chordata; class Aves; order Sphenisciformes; family Spheniscidae; genus Pygoscelis; species Pygoscelis adeliae. The sequence continues at coordinate 2,346,636 of NW_008824044.1, forward strand.
ATGAGACAAAACTCAAGGAGAGTTTTGGGCCTTTGTCTCCTTTACCTATTACTTCTAAGTAGGCTGTAGACAGTTTAAACTCATCAGCATAGTTTTATCTGGAAAACTGTATAACATTTCCCACAACTGGTGGAACTTATGTTAGTTACTAAGTAAAACCAGCTTCAGTAGGCAACACCTAGCTTACTCAAGACTCAAATAATATTTAATGTTTTTT
>NW_008824044.1:2346891-2426401 GCF_000699105.1 Pygoscelis adeliae
TTACCTGGAGGAAAATCCGCAATACTGTAAAGTCTACAGTAAGCTCTATTAACAGATGTTGTATTTCTACTGAAGATATACTCATAACAGAGACATTTATACAGTCCGATGAGGTGAACATTTTGTTTCTCCTGATTTTTGTCTGATGTACATATTCCAGTTGAATTTTGCCTTTGGAGTAACATTATCATTTCTGCAATTATTTTTTTTTCCCATTAATGTGAAAAATCTTTGAAGTATGATCAACTCCTTTCATAAGAAAAAGCTGCATATCTCTGTGGAAACCCTCTTCAAAGCTTCGCGTCGCAGTGGGAAGAAAATCCCTTTATGAAAGCTCACATTGTTTGAAGCAATTATCTTAATCTCTCTCCACTGAGTGGATATATAATTTTGAAGATATCTACGTAAGTGAGCAGGGCCTTTCACTCTGTTCAGGCATTTTGTTTATTTAAAGTTCTTTCACCACTATCAGTGTTAGTATATTAAGCAAATGTCTCTCATTAAGCTGAGAAATGTGCATATTGCATAGTTAAAATAATAAATTCACTTTACAATACTCAATTCAGGCTTTAGAAAACAATGTAATGAAAATTAAAACTGGTTTGGACCATTTTATTAAACACCAAGGCAGCACTGGATAGCAATATGAAATCCAATAGCAGGGGGAAAAAAGGAAAAAAAAGTGAAGCCAGCTACTTTGTATATATATGCACATATGTATTGGAGATATCCATGCAAGTGACATATATAGTGACTGTAACTAGCCTACATTAAAATATTGTTAAAAAATAAAGTTTTACTTGCTCCTAAAGTAGCATCTTTGGAGGTGTTTTAGAATTAGTTGTTGAAACATGTTACGTTCAGATACAAATCTAAACTACCAGTTTAGCTAAATCGCTTTTGAAATATTTGTTGTAGACCTAGAGTTACAAAGTACTCGGTATAAATAACATCATCTGCAGCTAAAGTAATGGTGGATTCATGGTTTCTTATAAGCTGAAAATGTCAGGTTTCAACTACCAATAATGAATATTTTAAATTTAAACCAACTTAAACTTGAAAAAATCTATTATACCAAGTCACATAAAATAGCGTAAATATTTAAGAACAGAAAACATCTCAGAAAAGTTGTAAATTAGAGTAATAATCACTTCTGTCACAGCAGTGTGTAATGTTTATTATAAATTGTTTATTCATTATCTCAATCTCAAAGAATACTGGACAGCAACTTTCATGTTGAGATGATTGACATTTTTTACTCGGTTTTAAATTTCCAAATGAATTTTCAAGAAGTTCTCAAATTTCTGGAATCTTTAGTTCATATCTGCTTAGCTTTAAAAAATAATCTCAAAGACATTTATCTCTAGTGCAACATTATGCTTTAAACATTGTCTTGGTGGTATCTCTGAAGAAATGAATATAGCAAAGGATGTGCAAGAAGAAAGTACTTCATGATCACAAATATTACTGGAATCACTGGAATTTCCTTGGGTTTCTCTAACTGTTGCTAGTAAAATCCTCTGCCATTTGCTGACCTTTTGTCCTTTATCCACTCATTGCCCTTTGATTAGAAATGCAGAGATAGCAAGAAGCGTTCATTACTCATGCCAAGTGACAGACAGGTCATAGGAGAAAAGTAAAGCAGGTATTTCAAGAACTGAAGCAGCATTCAAAGTTTTTGCCTTGAATAAGACACAAATAGCTATCCACAAAGCTCAGTTTTGTTTTCGTTTGTTTGGGGTTTTGTTTTTTTTATGGTAATGGTTTCATTTATGTCACTTCATTTAGGAGACAATATTTTCTCAATTCTACTTTTTTTGGTTTTTCACCTTCAGCCTAAACCCAAACATGTTAAAATGTACATTTCTCCTCTCTCCCCACCCCAAAAAAAGGTGGCTCTAATCTAGCTTTGAATCATGACCTCTATCTAAGGAAAAGCATTTCCCATTGTAGTATAATCCTCAGTACCACAAGTATTTTGAATTTAGTTGATCTCTTGGAGAAACTTAATTCATGCCCAAACAGTACTGTAATAAGTTGATAAAGGAGTAATTTTCCCCACTCAAAACTTATTCCAGATGGTAATATGCATTTACATTTTGGTTCTGAATACTGGTATGTTGAATTAGAAATTAACAATGGAATTTAATTAGAAATTAAACATCTCTTCAGAGAAGAAAACATGACCAGATCTTAGACTTACTGTTATATAATGACATTAAAATCCACCTGAGTGGACTCTACATGAGGAGTTTTAATACAACAGGTTTTATATTTGTGCTTGACTGTGTGCAACTTCTAGTTTTGTTTTCAAGAGCAACACCTACTGAACATGGGAACATAGGAATGGTGTCCTGATATCATAAGCAGCAATATTACACAGTCTTTTTTCATAAAGTGAGCAAGCTCTACTAAAAAGTTGACAAATTTTTTTTGTTTGTTTTTTCATGGATTTTGTTGCCGTTCCCCCACTCCTTTAGAAGGATACTCAGCTCTTTATTGCACAGGGCTTAGATGCCTTTCATATTCCTAAGGGCTGTCCTAGTAGACCTGCAGCTCTGCCATCTACCTTCTGGTCACAGCTCTTTGCCTTAATCTTCTTGTAAAATATTCCAATCCTCTTCTGTGTTAATTTTGTCTCTCAACTTCGCATCATCTGCAAGCTTCATTAGCATGATCCTGCTGTTTGCACCAGTGTCATTAACAGAAAAAGACTGTCCCTAAAACTAAACCTCAAGGAACTCCACAGACAAACCTATCCAGCAAAATCATTGTCCTCTCAGCAAAGGTGTTTCCACTCACTAATACTTTTCTTTTGGTAGAAACTGGGCTACCCTGAATTAAAAAACAAACCAAACAGTGAATCCTTTTATGCTAATTGACACAAACAGTTGTGAATGCTGAGTATTCAAGTTATTTGCGTATTCAAGTATTTGAAGATGTCCTGAAATATTTTGTGCCACCAGAAATGACACTTTTCAAAATTGAGAACCTTTCTTTGATGAAAGATTCAGGGACCCTTCTGTTGTACATAATTTTAGCCAGTCAGACTATTTAGCCTGAATGGTTTGCTCATTATGTATCCTTTGTAGAATACACCAATATTGACTTTGGGAGAATTGAAGTAATGCATACAAGCACATTTTCACACACACAAGCACATGCATGCTTACCGTTTGCACACAAAATAAAGTAATTATAAACTAATATAAAATTATATTAGCTGGAAGTTAATAATAAACACTATCTTCACCAACATTGATAATGTAATCCATGTTTCCTTGACAACTACCATATTGACAAAGTACTTACAAGGATCATAAAAGATTTTCAAAGTACAAGCTTTCCTCAAAAAGTGTATTAAATAGGCATAGGATAGAAATCCATATTCTACTTGCACCATTGAGCACTGAAATACAGGCGTTCTTTTTTCTCCTGAGGTAATTTCTAACCATGAGGCAGTCATTCAGAGAAATTGCATCCCTAGATCCTTAAGGCTAAACATCTTTCTACTGTAGGAAATGCTATCTAATTACACTGGCAAATAAGCAGCCTTCTCAAATTGAATTCCCTGGGACAGTAACATGTGATGACATTTAGTGATGTTTATTTCTTTGGAGTTTCTTCATATTGCAAGAACAGTCTAACTTGTACAGACAAAATACGTTGTTATACTTCCATCTGCTTTCAGGTTGCCTAAAAATAAAGCTATTTAAGCCTTATGGGAACTATTTGGGTACAGTAGAGGTGTTTATGGGATTTAGGTAAAAATCTCTATATACTAGAATATGAGAGTTAACATACCACTTAAAAAAAAGACCAAAAAAAACCCCTTAGCCTCTTTATTTGCAAACCCTTGCAAGTAGTGGCCTAATACCAGAGATAATCTCCTAAATCTAAAAATCAAACATGCTTAATTAAAACAGACCAGAACAGCAGGAGGAAAATGTCTAGAAACATCTACTTTTACATTGATTGCCACTTAAAACAACCAGAGACACAAATGCTTAATATGTGGTGATATCACAGGCAACTACCTTTTATTCTGCCTTTTAAATAAAGCAGTGGCTTTGGGGCACTATGCACTAACACTGATTTTAGTGAATACTGCCTTGCTATAGGTTTGCAATTGCAGAAGAAATTTCTAAGGGAGGACAATTATTCCAGTCAGAGAGTTTCAGAGATTTCATGGTTATTGCACTGAACTTTAGATATCATTACTGCTATAGAGGTAGGCTATATCCATACTTCAGATGGCATTATAGCATACTGGTACCTTAGACAGTTTAAATGATCTAGTTCAGGTACTAGAAGCAGCCTAACAGCAGCTGCACAGAGCTCTTGCAGCTGCACGGATGTGTACTAATTTACCTTGCTGAGAAGACTTGATAATTCCCTCCAGCTGAGCTCCGCATTGACGTGGTTAGCCTGCCTGCTTTTTTAAGTTAGGTGGAGTAACTTCATGGTGCAGGGAGATACAGTGTAAAAGAAATAAACAAGGCTTGAAAGCTATGAATATGGTCAATGGTCTCACTAGGAGGCATGTTTACTAGCAGTTATAGCTTGTCCATCACTGTGGCAGTGTCCAAAGCATATAACAATATGCAATGCATACATTTCCTCTGCATCATGATATCATGTAATAATGCATGTGCTCTGCATTATTTCTGTCTCAAAAACACACCAGTCTGTTTTAGCCTTAGTCTAGATTTCGTCTTTTTGATGCAATATGAATGGCAGGAATAAGGCTGCAGCAGAGGATCTTTCAGGACTCTGAAAGTAGTATTATTTCAGAAGTATTATGTTTAATTCCTCTGTTACCTGCTTCAGTTTTGGCTGTACCAGCATCTTTGATTTCCTTGATCTTTGCCACAGGAACTGTTTATCTGATTCTTAGTGCCATTTCAACATTGCTCTCAGGAAGTGCTTTCTCTGTCCGATAACATTTGTGTGGCAGATGGTGCAAATGACCACTACATCATTGCTAGAATAGTGTGAAATGATATTGCTTACTGCTTGATGTTTCACCAGCTGGCAACAGTGGACGACTAGCAAAGATAAGTCTGGAAAAAAAAAACCTGTGTCCAGATTTCTCTGATTTTTTTAACTAAATTTTAAGTGTAGCTCCTCTTCACCCTTTTCTAAATGTCTTATTCTTATATATTTCTTCTTGCCAATGCCCGTGATCTCTAAGGACAATTGCAAAGCAAATCTTTTTCTATTGGAGGCAGAGCTCACCATCTTAGTCATTCTTTCTCCTTAACCAATCTATTATTTAAACTCTTCTATTCTTTGTGGTACAGGAAGTTTTCCAGTGAATGTGTGTGGAATACATCATTCCATCCAAATGCCTCCAGGTCTCTCAGTAGGTGTTTGGGTTGCTAGCTGTTTTGGTCCACAAAGCATGTCAAGAATTCACTTGTCTGGAACAATGAAGTCTAAATGAAAGAAAATGTAATCTTTTTCATCTCTGATCTTCTTCCTAGTACTCACATCCTGACTCTCCCTGTTTTGCATCTCTGAACTAGAATCCAACATAAAAAATATGCAGACTTCCAGTTTCAAGATGACTGGATTTTTCTTGTCAGGGTAAACAATCATTTTCCTATTTCTGTTAGTACTGCATGTCTCTACTCATTATATCTTCATCAAATTCCCTTCTCACATGGCCCACAACCCTGCTTGTTTACTGCTCTAAGCTCAACAGTTCCCATTTCCTGCTCTGTCAAGCTTCAGACTGATGGTCTCTCAGGTCATTTTCTTCCCTAATTTCTAGCAGACTCCTTTTTCCAAACTGTTGGTGAAAAGACTGATGCCAGGTCTTCTCCTGACTCCTGAACTTTTTACTAATTATTATTACTAATGATTATCTTCTTTTTTTATTTAAAAGACACTGTTCTCTCTAAGGCATACAAAAGTCTACAACACATAAAGTACCACGCATGTGATAGAACTGGAGAGTTCCTTTTCACTCCAAAGAAAGACAACGTCGTGCAAGAGCATTCCCAATTACTGTCCAGTCTGTTGGTGAATATAGCTTTGAGCAGCAGTGTTAAAAAAGGTAGAAACCTATTTTGCAAAATGAACCTTGGTTAATAAAGCAACAAACATTCAGCTTCTGCAAGCCTGAAACCCAGGTGAACCTTCTGTTTAGTTATATTCTGTTTTCTATGTTAGAGAGGTCTGAGAATGCTTTGCAATGATTTATGACAACTGCCTATTCTCAAATGTAGCTGTGAGTAAAACCATCTAAAACACCTGCAAAAAGAGACAAGAAACTGAGCAACACTGAAAGATATCATATTTTCAAAATCATTCAGCAAAAGATGTCTACGACCTATGCTCCTTCCCATCCATACAACTAAAATTCTCTCTCAGCTGTCATTTTATGTTCCATTTAATGCAAAAAACTTATCTCTGAACAAGATTGGGGTTGTTCTACTGCTAACCATTCAGAATTTTGTCTGACAGATCAGATCCCTGATTTGTCTCTTTGACCAGATGATTCATATCTCTGAATGCTTTAATCACATTTTTCCTTTTACTGTAATATCAAACTTCTACAACTTGTCTTCAATTCCACTTCCCTTTTAAACTTTTCCTACAGTAAATGAGAAACAGCAGTTTCACTTCTGACTACTCCATGCTGACAGCTGTCATTGCCCTTTTTTGTGCATTTGTTTTTGGTCACTCTTCTCTCCCTTACGCTGACACTCAGCATTTGGAAAATCAGCACTACAATATCTTTCTGCAAACCTGCCATGTCATGAAGCCTACCTAAGGAACAATAATAAAGCTGAAAATGTGCAGCAATGACTACCTGTCATATCCACCACTTCGTAATTTATTTTGTTCTTTCTTTATGATCACCAATCTTCTTGCACATGTCTATCTCTTGTGACAAAATTCAAGCACAAACTCTTGGGCACTCTTTTTTTGTCCTGCATTTGTACAGTAGCTACCACAGTGGGACCATCACCCAAGTTTAACATACTCAAATATTACAGAAATACAAACAATAGTTAATGGAGACATCAGTTATTTTGAAAGGAAATATTTCAACTTGGTTTGCATATTGTATCTTAACACAAAAGGGTCTTGTTGGAACAAATTGAAACAGAACTGTTACTGTGATTTGGCACAGTTACAGAAGGTAAACATTATTGTATTACATATTCAGCCTTAAATCATGAAACCACATTAACTACATGGTAAAAGGCTAATGAAAAGTATTTGTCTAAAGTACACACATAAGGGAAACCCCATATTATCTAATTTTAATACTTACAAACAAATAGGTCACCTTCAGAAGGCTCCGTTGACTGTATACTAAGGTTTAAATTTGCATATTGAGGTCAACTAGATAAAATGTGTTGTAGAAAAACATCTTGGTAAGATATAGAGTATTGTACATTCATCTCTAAGGGGTTTGCCATATCCCTTCACCGCACACTGTTACGTCCCATTGCTTCAAAAGGACAAGACACTCTGTAAAGTCTGCCCTTTAATGGATTCTATTAAGATGGAAAAATTCAAATCTTACTGATTTTATACCAGGCCAACTATTGGAAGTAGCAAGATTCCATATAGAATGAAGGAAAAAAAAAAAAAGGAAAAAGCTTTTTAAAAAGAGATTTTACTTTGAAACTTTTACTTTTTAAACAATCCACCTTTTCCTTGTATTCATCCTAGAGGAAAAAAAAGGCTTGGTGAAATGTAGTCTTTTGACTGTATTGTATGTTTTAAGGACAATGATTGTTATAACCTAAAATATGGAAATATTTTATCATTTATTTCCTCAGACTCTTAGTAGCTTTTTTGATCCTTCACATTTTATTACTCCTTTAGCAGGCAAGACAACAAAAAAAGTTTGGTCATCAGGAAAGGTTATCAAATAGTAAACAAGAGCCTCCATGACATAGGAAAGAGAGAAAGATATTCACGTTCTGTTCCAGGAGTAATGATGCTGATGTTCACGTTTGCTTTTCTATTTTGTCTCTGGTTAACCTTCGCTCTCCCAAGAGGAAAGACACTTGCCACTGAAAAATTATTCACATTGTGTCAAATGACACCAATCAAGTAATTTATTAGCATAAGTTTTCAACTGTTCCTCAGAACAACAGCACTAAATAGGCAATTAATTCTCAAGTCATTCTGTGGGTATTAATAGAAGTTGAAATGGAGAAGGACAGTGTAGCAGGAACAATTTGGTCAACTGAATAAGCAATACATATAACCCCAAGTAACTTGATTTATTATTTATCTAATGTTCAGCTTGATCTATGCAGTCCATAGAAAAAAAAAGGGTTGCATGAGGATCAACAAGGAAATACTTCTCCAGGGGAAAGTGAGATTATAAAGATATGTTATTTGAATAATAAAGAAGAGTTTAGTGCTGCTTCATTTGGTTTCAGACTGATATGAAGCAGCCAGATTTTCAGAATACTTCTTCATCATTCCTTATCTGCATATCAGTGTCAACAATTGCACATTGACAGTAAGTCCCCTTCAAAAATTGACTTTATGCTCTTACTATGCTGTTTCTTTTGCAAGTTCTTTGTGCTGTTCACAGTGGTCGACGGCAAACATCCTTGAAAATCATTCTGTGGGCATGTCTAAAATGAAGGTTAAAGCACTGTATAGTGTGAGCGAGCAAGATACCACAAATGACACACAAAAAGGAACCTGTCTACAAAATGCCTAACTCATATTTTCAGCTTGAAAAAATACAACACATAATATTGATCGCATTCATTTTCAGAATTATTGAAAAAGCTGATTAACAGTGGTCTTGAAAAACCATACTGCTTCTTCAGCTTTGGTTTATGCTACTAATTACTGGTATCTCAGCTATTCCAGGAACAAGTTTGTCAATCTCATATTTGAAACAGCATTTATTCTACCATAAAAAATATCATCAACCATCAAGTACAAAAAACTTTTTTCACTTCAAAGTTTCCTTTGCTCTTATAAACAAATTGTAAGATTGGGTTTAGGTTCAACATTTGTCACAACTTTTGGAGGGACAAACTATTATATGAAATGAGCAACCTAAATTAATGCATCCATAGCAGAAATTCAGCATGTTTCACCATGCACTGCTGGTAGTACTTTGGTTCAGCACTATCCATCATTTTCTATTTCTATGTACATTGTTTTAGACTTTGGTGCAGATCATATTTCCCCCAAAAATGCCGTTCTCTGCAGCTGCCTATGAGCAAAGAACAACATACAATCAGATAAGTTTGTCACAGTTCCTATTGGCCCACTTTCTCCCTGACTCATCTAGTTAAATTGAGCTTATGTGATTTAATGGTAATGAGCTAGTGAGTATAGCAAATGAATGGATATTCTGCTCATAAGAAAAGCTCTGGTCTTGTCACTTGCTCCTGCTTGGCAGAAATCAGGTTGAGAACACTTCCAAGTGCTAAACCGGGTTGAATCTACCTCATAATGTTCCAGCTAAGTAAGTATAACTAATTTGCAATAAAATTATGAAGTTATAACAGGAATCTTTACAGTATGTTGATCATACCATGTACTCTTAAAGTAATTGAACAGTAAGAAAGACCTGGCATTAGTCTGCATGTACGTTGTATTTTTAGTAATATTACTTCTGTTTTAATTTTTAAAAAATCCTCCCATACTTCCCTGCATTTGAGAAACATTACTGAAAGTAATGTGTGGGTTTTTGTTTTTTTTCTTTTGATGAGGACATAAATTGCCTAGCTATCTGTAAGAACTCCTGGACTGCAAGCATACAGAGAGTTGTTACTGAGAATGTCACTGAAAATCAGGGGGTTTTCTATTGAATTATTTGTTCAGCTTGTTCTTCAGGTTAAGTACAATCATTTTGCTGAAAAAATTCTGGAGTTACTAGGCCTCTGCCAAGCTATACATTTTAGTAACATTCAGCTGTCTGAATTATGTTTGAAGCTCTGTTATCTCTATGCTGATGAATATACTTACTGCCATAAATTGAGAACAGCAGTAGTTAGGAAGTTGTGCTGCTCCCTTGTGTGATATCTTCATCCTGGCTGACAACTGTTTCTCTTTTCTTCTCCTCCTCCCAGGCTAGGAGGAAAATAGATACTGAGAAAAGGTTGGGATCATTCTGTTTCCGTCAGGCTGAACAAGTTAGTTCTTCCTTCCCTTTTCACATTATATCCTCCCACTAACTGCTGTTCTGTTCATTTCCCTGGTTCCACTGCTACTATTATTGCCTAGAAGAAATCTGAAAAACCCAGGTGAGCAGCAGGCCAGATCTGCATTTATCACCTGTAGAGATGCTGTGCATCTTACTCCTCACTCCTGGCATCCTATTTTAAAACCAAGTGCAATTTAATTGTTGTTAATTGAAATTACTTTGAGTGTATTTCACACCAACATTTGCCTACTGCTGTGTTGATTGAACAGCTGAGCTATAATTTTCATTGTTGGAACTGGCTTCAGGAGGACAGCTATATCTGTGTATGGTAGCTACTGAGTCTATGTTTTTATATATGTTTAGAATTCAGACAACATTTTGGGGTGCTATAATAACACTTTAGAAACACATCTAACGTGATTACCTGGAGACATGCCACAAAGCTGCAGTCAGTTCTCTGTACCATGCAGCATTTTCTTCCTGCCTACCCAGACAGATATTTGTGTATTTTCAAGATACAAGTGTCCAGTGAATATTTGGGCATACTCACAGTTGGTGGGAATTAGCTGATCATTCAGGAACCATTTTCCCGGCGTCCCAAAAGCAAAAAAGACACGAGTCCCTGAAGACTGACCCAGCATTAACCTGCAGGATGTCCACTGCTGCACCTGTCTCATTCCTCTGTGTCACTGTAGGAAAAAGCAGGCAAAGCAAATGTGACCAAAACATCTGTGGTAACAGGTGGGGTTTGATGGAAAAGAATTTGTGGCACTCTTCCCTCACGCAGAGGCATGAGCTGAGTGGAAGGGTGGATAAGGGCAAGAACCTAAAATTACAATACTTTTTTTCTGATAAGCTAAAAAAATGTGCACATTTCAATGAAACTGTCAGGGAAGCTGAAGAGGAGGCAGAGTCACAACAAGGAATACTAGGTTGTGTCTTAACCTTGGAAATGTTCAGAAAGATTTAGTCTATTTAGGAATTTCACAGACTCATGGTGGTGTACATTATACATCTACAATGGGGGGGAAAAAAACCACTAGGGTGGTTTTGGATGGTTAAAGAAACCAGAGCCATTTCTTTCAACTATTTCCCCCACATTTTCTTACACAAACATTCTTTCAGAAACAAAAGAACAAATTTCTGTGTATAGAAATGTCCATTAAAATACCGATGGAAATTTCTAGTGCTGAGTATCTATAACACTAATTGTAGTTGATTCATATGCCACAAGGGCTCAGGATCTGTGAAAGATAGATCTCTTCTCCCATTCTCAATACCTTTCCTAAATGTTTTGGGGGTTTTTTAATAGATATTTGGGGGTGAGGAAGAGGAAGACTTATATTCTCTTGAGGGAAATAAGTAGACATAAAATATTGCAAAGCCTACCACAACAAATTGCATATCACTTTTGTAGACAAGTAGGACCCCACTCTTATGTAAAAAGGATTTTAAAGTCATCCTTGAGAGGTAAATATCAATTGTCAACATTTATGCTGACTTATTAAGCAACTTAGTCACAACAATTCATTACTCAAAAAAACCCTAGACTACTTTCTGTCTTTAACATTGTCTGGTGATCAGGAGACGTCTGCTAGAGGTGGTACTTGAGGCCTTCACATGCAAGGTCATTTTTAAAACCTGCAGTCCAGGGAATGCCACAGATTTTAACACCATTCCTCAATTAAAAAATAGAAGGAGCACCAGTGGGCTCAGATTTTTTAAAAAGTTATGATCTTTTGCATATATTCCTGGAGACAGGTTGCAACTTGTGCAGTTAGGAATGACTTAGGCAGGTGAGTATTGTCTCCTTCAGTGTTGACTTGTGAATAAGGGAATGCATAAATCATTATATTTCTTTCTGGGTTCACCTAGACAGCTCAGGAGACCAGCACATGGTGTTCTGTGATGTGACTCTGCATCAGCACTTGAGGTGCAACTCTTCAGCTTAGCCCACTCCAGGAGAATTATTAAGGGATCTTTCCCAGTCACCAAAACTATAGTTTTGCCTAGCCCTCAAACACATAAAGAATTGGCGGATCAGTACTTGATCACTCACAGACCTTCACTGTGCGCTAAAATTTCTTTTAATGGAGTGGAATAAAAATATCTAGCAAACAATATTTGGCAGTCCTTTAAAATAAATAGTAAAATTTTCTTCTGCAGCATCCAATGTAATAATATTCTTCAAAATAAAAAGTCTTTATTCAGCTTTTTTAATAAAAGATATCTTATTGAGACATTTAACCATCCAAAATCTACAAAGGGGACCTCTGCCTTCAATTTTAGAATGTACAGAAGTAATTAGGCTGATACATCCAAACTGTTTTTTTTAAGAACCTGGGATGCATAATGAAAAGAGTGAAGAGATTTACTTTTTGGTTCTCTCATCTGCTCTGTGGAAGGATTTATCCATTTTTCGATATACATAAAGAACTTCCATTAATGTTACAGAAAATCCCTAATGTGTCTAGTCATCCTCATTCAGTCAAGATGACCACAGAATATAATCACACTTATAGAATCAACCCACCGTATTCTTCCCCTTTTTTCCCCCAATTCCCAGTATTAAATCTCATGATGAAGGTATGTCGTGGTTTGTCAGTGTCAGCAACTGAGCACCACGCAGCCGCTCGCTCACTCCTCCCCCCCAGTGGGATGGGGGAGAGAATTGGAAGAGCACAAGTGAGAAAAACTCGTGGGTTGAGATACAAACAGTTTAATAATTGAAATAAAATTATAATAATAATAATATGATAATAATAATAATACACAAAGCAAGTGATGCACAATGCAATTGCTCACCACCCGCTAACCGATGCCCAGCCAGTCCCCGAGCAGCAGCCCCCCCCGGCCAGCTTTCCCCAGTTTATGTACTGAGCATGACGTCACATGGTATGGAATGTCCCTTTGGCCAGTTTGGCTGTGCCCCCTCCCAGCTTCTTGTGCACCTCCAGCCTTCTCAGTCGGTGGAGCATGGAAAACTAGAAAGTCCTTGGCCAGTGTAAGCATTAGCTAGCAACAACTAAAACATCGGTGCATTATCAACTTTGTTCTCACCCTAAATCCAAAACACAGCACTGTACCAGCTACTAGGAAGGAAATTAACTCTATCCCTGCCAAAACCAGGACAAGGTAGAAACAGTAAACTTAAAAAAACCCCAAACATCCAGGCTTCCGTTCCACATGAAAGCACACACATATCTAGCTCACTTTCCTTTTTTCTCCCCATCATGCATGTATTTCATCTCCAAAATCTTAGCCTTTGAGCTTCCATCCAGAACCTAAGCCTTAAATTAATAATCCAAATCAACTTTCAAGTTCTAAGAAATAAAACCAAATCCTAGCTAACCCACCACTTCTCTTCCCAAAGATAGCCAGAACCTACAGAGGCCATTTCATGCCACTGCTGCTTAGGTTTCTCACACTAGCAAGGTACGTTGGAGTGGGAGTGAGAGAAAGAAGCAACAGGACAAGACACATGCTCCACCCTCCCTTCTCAGGTGCTGCCATATGGTATGTGCCTGTGCCTGTATATGTACACATCTTTCATTCTCTGCTTTCTCCCATGGGCAATCATCCATCATCCATCATTGCATTGTATTTAGCGTGCTGCCAGTACAGTCTGCACCTCTCCAGGGGTTCGTTCTGCTTTGGTTATGCAAACCCCAACATCATTGCTTATTTCCTACAGCCCAATATGTTTCCCTGTGCAATTTAGCTTCATTAGAGTTACTGTACAGCATGCAGAAAAAGATCATTTCTCTTTTAAAGTGTCTCTGCATAAAACATTGCAAATTCAAATTAGGAGTTCATGGCTTAACAAAAGATAACTGTGGTCTTGCTCAGCATAAGGTCAGCAAAGATCTTCCTCAATTGGCAAAAAATGTTCACTGAATAAAGGTTTTAGAAACAACATCATTGTTTTAAAAGGGCAATACAAATGGTTTCAGCATGTGCAGCAATATTACCTTTAAATCCAAACACCAAATTGAAACATACTAAGTATGTCAACATCAAAAGCGGTGGCTCACCAGGTAATAAGATGAAAGCAGTGTGAAAACTCAGGGAGGCGTTTTGCAAATTACATGTCTAGAATAATAATAATAGTAGTGTGACTGTGTGCTCCCCTCCCCCGCCCATCCTGACCTTTATCTGCCATAACCCTGCTCAAACGATAACCACCAGTGGCGGTCATAAAGTCATGGTGGGTACATCTGGCTCAAAGTGGATTCAGGAGACAGATAACACCACAGTAGCCACGGGCTAATTTGAGCAATGTGCCCACCTAACCACGGTGCTAGTCAACGTAAACTAAAATCTGTGATCAGTATGCAAATATGACTGAGTTAATCATTTTACCCCCATAAATAGTGAGCAGCCTGAGAGCCCTTTGAGCTCTCCTGCATGGCAGCAGGCTCAACAACAGGGTCTCGCTGTGAGTAGGGACGCCTCTCAAGGTTACTCCTCGAGGTTGAGAGATTCCTTGCCGCAACAGATCCTCGGTAAGTGACTAATAGCTTGCTAAACTTTGTAAGCTTCGCTAAGTTTATATCTTAGATTGATTGTGCACATATAATCCTTTAGACATAAACCATTGACCAAGTCCGGGACTAAGTTTGGCTCCAGCCGCACCTAGAGTCCTCTAAGGTAAGGAGTTTAGAACACAAGGGGGTCCTTGCTGAACCCCGTGACTCAACGGGAAGGTCTCCCTAACAGTTTTGTCTGACCCTGTCCTCTATGCAGTAAATAATCAAGTGCACCTTGCCATTGAATCTTGTTAAACCACTGTCGCATTTACTATCAAAGTTTGTTAAATCACTGTTTTATATCAATAAACATATTGCTGCTTCTCTCCTTTATGAGTGAAGTGCATCACTCTATCCACAACAAGTAGTTATAATGATATACATAATGCATATATTAATAGCTCACTTTTGTGTAACATATATCTGTATTATATATATGCAAAATTAATCACCCTTTATATGTGTTTTTATATATACATTTATATATACATTTTATATACAAATATATACATTTATATATGCACACATGCATGTGTGTGTGTATGTATGCATGAAAGTTTAATTATATATATACACATGAGTTATTTATTTGAACCTATATGCATTTTAGAGTTTTCTTTTACAAAAGTAAATGACTGGGCAGTGATAGGTGTTGCAAATGGGATAAGCTGGTTACAGTGAAATGAGGACAAACTGACCTTTTAGAGGAACCAGCAACGTTTTGCATGTGATAATCTCAGCTCTGTATTTTTTCCACTTCACTCTTCTCGCTCCCTCAGCCTCGCTAAATTAGTAAGTCACGTTGTGACTGATACACCTAGCAGAAGAGGTCATTTAGTGAAGTCTGGGCCAGCACATCCTGCTTGCACAGTATGCGATATCTTTAAAATCCCTTTCTTTCCTGCAAGAAAAGCAAAAGTTTCATCAGCTCTGCTGTGCCAAATGCATTCCTCTGCAAGTGGTACTTCCAAGAAAAAGAGTATTGAAAATCTTCACTCATACAGACAAGGAGTCACCCAAGTTGTACCTCGCTGCACCACAGTGAAACCACGGGCATCCATCTGCATTACAGCCTTCTGCAGGGATCAGTAGTGGAGCTACATGAATGCCAAGGGCCAAGATATTGCACTAATTCCATGAAGTACATCCTGCGAGGAGACATAGGGGAAAGTGAAGAGCGGGGGAGGTCTGGGATCACTGAATCCATGACTGTTTTGCCCAGGGGCTGGAACCACATTATCAGAAAAATCACCAAGCTCCTCTGGGTGAGTGAACAGAAATCTGGAGCTGAGCCCTGTATCCAGAACTGTCAGTGGAACTGTGCCAGTGAAAAATATTTTATCTCCAAAACTGTTCTGGCAAATTAATGTTAAAAGTACAATTCCTCATTCACTTCTAGGTAACACAGAAAATAAATCCAGCTTGGTTTTTTCAGTCTCTATGTCCTATTTTTTGTAGTTTTTTTCTTCTGATTTTAATGTAATTGCCTACTGCTGTCTTTAAAAGCTAACACTTAAGAGAAAAACTTTTAGCTGGATCTCAGTCAGGCCTCTAGAATTAATCTTTTTCTGACAAAAGAAAATGTGATCCTAGTGCATGCAGTGAACTGCAGGGGGAAATATTCGTAGTTAGATATTTAAGTGCCTAATTTGCTGCTGCTGACACATGGGCAGACAGATACAGTATGTAATACCTAGCAATTAAATTACATTGAAAACAAATGAAGGTTTGAAACTGAGTCCATCAAGACAAAGAACACTTGAAAAGTTGAAGCTTAAAGTACTGAAAGATTGCTCTTAGGGTTTTCTAATATCAATATTAAAAAAAAAAAGTCTTTAATATACAGTAGGGAGTGAGTAATCAGTAAGCTAAACATTCTATGGATTTAGTACTCATTCCACAGAAAATTGCAGCATGTACACTGCTAGCCAGAATACAAGAATAATTAAGTGTCAGTTGCAGTGCTTTTATTATAACACTGCATTACTCTAAAGTGCGCTTTTTGGTTACAATATTTTATGTGAATCATTAATTCTTATACTTAAAAATGTGTATCCTTGAGCTATAAAAGATATGGTACATCTTCATTCTTTACAATCTGCAAAAAAATATCATTCTGATACCAATCATTTTGAAGCAGATATAAAGAATGACAGCACCAGTTGGTTTTAGTAGCATGTAGTGCATTCTTCTATATAGCTATTTAATACGTCTGCCTCCTATAAAGCTATTTAATACAAGCCTGCTTCATGCTGGTTTCCATTTCCACTGATGTTCTCTACAGCTCATCTGGTTTTAAAAGAACAGGAACCAGATTTATTTTCAGGATACCCAGGGTAAATCGGAGGGATCAGATTACTCTGACCTGTCACAGACTACGCTAAGCTCTAAGTAGTTGCTCAGTTTTAGTTTGTAGGTGGCTGTTATCAAGGCACAAGCTACTGTTTCTGCTATTTGTGATATCCACCAAAACATCCACAATAATAGCCGTAAACAGAAAACTGAGGACTTGTAATAAATGTGCAGTTCTCTTTTAGTTTAAGTGTTTTCCTATATTTTCAAAGCAATCAGAGACAGAAGTTACTAACAGCAAAATGCACAATAGATTTTTGAGAAATTGGAGAGGGCTTTTCCATCCTGAATGACTCCCCATCTTTTTCTGCTTTATATAACAATTCTTCAACACAAATGATGTTTTGTTTATTTATATCAGCCTCAGATTCATCAGTTTTAATGGAATTGTATTTGCCTGCAACAGATATGGCTTTCTCATTCTTTTCTACAGTAGTCTTGTTTCATGCCTCAAAAAAATCTCCTTGAGTTTCTCTCTTATCCCTAATACTAAAGGCAACAGTGTTGGATGGATTCAGTAACGAATAGTCAGAAGAGGGTGAATATTCAACATCATAATTAAAATGCAGACTCTTCCCCTCTCTTTGGGCAACACTGAAGTCGAGAATTGGAAACGTTCTAGGGGTAGCAGGGTTAAAGAGTCTTATTTACAGAAAACAATTTGAGGGCCTATTAAACTTCTACATCATGTGAAGATGAGCCTTGACCGAGTAAGTTAATGAACAGGGATTTCCACATGCCCAAGATAAATGCCAGGGTATAATTAGCAGCCCTTAAACTCAAAGGAACAAGCAGACAGATGTGGATTTCTTTCAGTGAAATTGAACATCACACAGACTGTTGAAATGTCTGAAGAGAGAATCCCAGAGGTTTGGATGGCTTGCAAAAGGTCTGGGAGATAAGTTTAGGGTTTTTTTAAAGTGCTCTCAGGAAATTCCCAAACTATTCCATTGACATACTTCACCTGTTACCTCCTAGTTGTACTGAAAAATGCAGTGGGGAGATGGAGGCCTTGAACAGCCTAAAATTTAAGGCTACTTCCATTTATTTTCCCTGAATATGTATGTTTTGGTTTTAGTTACAATACTTTGTGATAGCAGTTTAAGAACCAAGTAGTCTCCAAATCTTAAAGATTTGGGGCTTATAATATGAAAAATAACATACAAATTATATTACAAGTGCACATCTGCCTATTTAGCCACAGTACAAAACATGAAAATTGGAAGTTCTTGCTTGAAATCCTGTTTGTGTTTCAGGTTTATAAATTGTCTTAACATAATTAGTAGGTGAAGTTTGTGGAGCAGATTTTCAAAGGTACTCAGGCATCGGAAGATGCAGCTGGGTGTCTAAAAGGACTTTTTTCCACTGGCTTTAGGCATGTAAATGCTGCATAAAGTTTGAAACCCTCGTTAATGACCTTTGAAAATGCAAACCTATGTGAAGATTAAATACTTTGTTTGAACACAGGAACAAAAATTGCCATCTTCTTAAGCAACGAATGCTAGACAGACACATTCTGGGATGTAGAAGAAAGAGGTAGCAGTAAATGAAGAATGTAAGCAATTCAGATGAGCTAGCTGAAACTTTCCTGTATAGCTCTACAGTTGAAAGATAAATACTCATTTTTTGTGCAAGGCATGTTTCCTTCACTATATGTAAAATACATCTGTATATTCAGACAGAAAAGAAATAGACAGAAACGACCTATTATGACAATCTGTCATAAAATAGGTTTTTACAGTTCTAATACATCTATACTGAAATCATTCATGTGATTTTAAGCAAATGGAAAAGTGTAAAAGATAAATGCAAGTTACAGCAGTATCAACCTCCATGTTATACTGAGTTAATTTATCCTGTTCTTTGGGTCTCCACAGATACATTGGTATGCAACCCGAGCTAGCTAGTTTAATACCATCTTGTTAGCACTCTCCTGTATTGCACACACTTCTTTGGCTTCCATGAAGGCATACTCTCTCAAGTTATGTTGTCAAAGAGACAAAAATTCAGTTTCATCTCTTCCTACATGAAGTGTGTGTAGTTTCCTGAAGTAAAATCCATGTATCTTTTTGCAGCCTCAACTGGGATCTGCAGTTCAAGTCCCATCCTGCATCCAGGCACTATCCTTGAGGAGCATATCATATATTGTTAGCTGTAACTTGTACTTCATAACAAGGACATGACAGTAATTAATGGCCACTGGCCTTGGAAGTTACATGTTTGGCCACAACTGCATGAGATTCCTTAGCAGTGGTGCCGTCCAGTAGTCCATCTCACACATAAACCTTAATCACAGACCTCAGAGCTACTGAATGTACCACTATAGCCACTGTGATGTGGTTGAAATTCCAGTCAGCGATGTTAAGCAACTTTTCCAGTCACAGAAGCTTTGGTAAGACAGACTTGTAACTGCCTGGTTTGGATACTTCCCACAACGAAGTATTTTCTGTGCCAGTCACTAGTAAACTCCAGGCTCTGTGATTCTACCCAGGATTATATTTCCTCTCCTCCCTGGTACTACATTTTCCATAGTACGCCAGACCTTAAGTCAAATCTGTCTCTGTCACGGATCAGCAATTAAGAACCCACCTCCAATCTACTGTCCCCTCAACCTTCAGTCAGATACGGGCACAGAAACAGGAGCACACTATTTGAGGTAGAATATCCTTTCTGTACACAGCAGGCCTTCCTCTCACAGTTTCAACCATGACATTTTTACCTTAGTTTGCATAAATGCAAATTACATTACAGTTCATTAATTTGTCTAGCACTTAAAAACCAAGTCACGGAATTTGTCTCTATAAACCTTCTGCAACCTTGAATTTCAAAACACTGGAAAATTGTTCTATGGAGACAGGTCCTGTTTTTTTTCTTTGCCTCATATTTAAAAGGTAGGATTTCATATTCTTTATGTAATGATAATAGCCAATAGATTCTCTTCTAAAAAAAAAAAAAAATCACTCAGTCTCTCTGTTTTCTTCCCCCTTGCTCATCGTCATCTTAGACATACACATACACACGCATAAGCATGTGTTCAATTTCACAGAATGCCAGAGGGTCACATCCTGTGGCCACAGCAGCCCAGTGCACCTAATCACCCATGTGCTGATATTACAAGGTGGCAGCTGTTGCATGTGTTATAGTGGAGAAACAGTCCTTGCTCATGCCAGCATCTATTGCAAAGTACAGGCAAAGGAAGCTAAAAGCAAGTTGGTAAATCAAACCAAAGCTTACAAAATCATCATGGGTAACCTTTAAATTCTCTGTGGTCCAGACAGGTGCAAGCCCATCCATTAAATATTTGAAAATTGTAATTTCTTTGTAAAAATAAATCAGTTTGCATCTGAATAAACAATAGGCACACACTTAGAAATGAAAGCAAGTAAAATTGGGAATAGTCAAACAGAGACATTGCATACATTTTTCAGCTACTTCTGTTTATTAAACAGCCCTAAATTGTTCCTTTTATACCTAGTATTGTCTATTTTATTTTTAGTTTTTAAATTGATAGAAAGAAAAAGTGAATGCACAGCTCTGAATTTTGATGCTAGTTCAAGTCCTAACTACAGAATCACAGAAAAAACCCAAAATGGTTAATGAGTTAAACAGGTATCCTAGACTAAGGGGATAAATGGCATCCAAATTTGGAGTTTTGTTTAAACATTTCTGTTCCTCCCAACACCTCTCAATAATCAGTCCAGGCTGTTTTGAATAATTAGCAAAACAAGAATAAACCATCAGTGTTGATATAAATCATCATAACTTCAATCAAGCCAGTGAGTTACAAGGTCCTAAAATGAGAGTGGTAAGAGCATGGTTTCTGTTGGAATTAATTTGAGCTGTACCAGTTTATATCAGAACATTGCTTAGGAGTAACTCAGCCATATGTCCATCAGTATAGAGACACTTACAAACTATGACACATTTCAATACCTAAAGTGACCTGAGAAAAGTCCACAACACAAATAGGCAACATCAGCCTTAATCGCCTTTAAATTTGCTTTACACGCTGAAGTGAGCTGGTGTGGACACCAAAGTCACGCTGAAATCAGTGTAAAATCTGTGAAAGCAAGACAAATAATCATGTCCTATTTTTAGCTCTTTGCCCTAACAGCTCCTTCTTTTGCTATGATTTGTTAAAGAGAACAAAACACTTGTTAAGATAGATTTTAATTTGTTCTTGCTCCGTGCTGCAGGTCATCCTTTCCTTTTCCTTCCAATCTTAGAAGTTTGCTTCTTCTTCCCCACCCCTCTCACATCAGCTTGCACAGCAGGGGTGTCTCACCCCGCGTTTGCTTTGACCTTTAACAATACATTATAGTGCATTAGTGTTTTGTCTATGAGGAAGAGTGGAGTAATACTGCTAGTAGCTGCTTTCATCTTGAAGGAAGAACGATACTGTGGAAGGGGGCTCTTGCATCTCATTATCTAATATCCTAGCAAAGTTCTTTATAATTAAAGAAAGATTCTTTCTACTGAAAGAACAGCTACAGCTTCATGGTGTGCATTAGAAAGACAAACACAGGGTGCTTATGTCTTCATTCAAAACTATCATTAGATAGGTTTAAAGAACTTATTAAAGCTTCCTCTGTTATCAACAAAACCAAGTGTCTGTAACCCACTCTAGCTCCGCAAAGCTCCTTGAAAAGAGAACATAGCCAATTCCCTTAGCACAACCGAGACCTTTAATACGTGCATCTTAAATGGCTGGTACTGATAACCTGAACTTATACAATCTTTTACTCACTTGTTGCTAAACTGAATCTATTAAGGGAAAAAAAAAGTTATTACAAAATCAGATCGAGGAGAAAAATTGCAAGAAGCACAGGAAAAGAATAAGTGCCTGTTTTTCAAAACTAAAGCCATTCAAAATCCTGGCATCCCTGATGAGAATGAGATGTGAGGTTACAGGATGACCAGGTGTCCTGGTTTCGGCAGGGATAATTTCCTTCCTAGTAGCTGGTACAGTGCTGTGTTTTGGATTTAGGATGGGAACAAAATTGATAAGGCACCGATGTTTTAGTTGCTAGGTAGTGCTTACACTAGCCAAGGACATTTCAGCTCCCCATGCTCTACCGACTGAGAAGGCTGGAGGTGCACAAGAAGCTGGGAGGGGGCACAGCCAGGACAGCTGACCCAAACTGGCCAAAGGGACATTCCATACCATGTGACGTCATGCTCAGTACATAAACTGGGGGAAGCTGGCCGGGGGGGGCCGCTGCTCGGGGACTGGCTGGGCATCGGTCGGCGGGTGGTGAGCAATTGCATTGTGCATGACTTGCTTTCTGTATTATTATTATTATTATCATATTATTATTATTATAATTTTATTTCAATTATTAAACTGTTTGTATCTCAACCCACGAGTTTTTCTCACTTGTGCTCTTCCAATTCTCTCCCCCATCCCACTGGGGGGGAGGAGTGAGCGAGCGGCTGCGTGGTGCTTAGTTGCCAACTGAGGTTAAACCACAACACCAGGTCCAACACAACAGAGCATAATAAGATTTTTTTTTCCTTTGCTCTATACTTGCCATTTTCAAATAAGATGCTTTTTGTTAAACACGTAATAGGAATAATGATTTCAGTAGATAATGTTCTTAAAACCCTTTGCGCTGAGGAGATACACTAGACATGCCTATCTCCTTGAAATTTTCTGTGATTCCTAAGGTATCACCATACCTGGCACTACAGAGACAGAAAAAGACTCAACTACTATGCTGATACACTATTATAATACAGAAATTCTGAATGGAGACTATACATATACCTGCTACGGTATCTGAATATCCATCTATAGTTGCAATGAGTGGTCTAAAGCACTGTTATGAAAACCACATGATACTTCACACCTTCAGGAATAATCCTTAACAATTTACAGCCATGTTCAGGAGTAAACTCTCAGTCATTTTTCATCAAATGAGTAATATTTACAGTTTCAAATTTCCGGATCCCTAGGGAATCTTTGATTTTTTTAAATATATTTTACCTTTTTAGAAGAGGAAAAAAATAATTGAACTTACCACGTAAAAGTATTTCATGAATAATACTGATGAAAGCTTTCTACTAATATTAATAATGGTATTATATCTGTTTGACTAATGATTAAAACATACATTGAAGAGCTTAGAAGCTAAAAGCAATTGCTATATTGCTACAGGACCTGATCCAACCTCTCTGAAATACAAGCAGAACTTTTCAGTGGGCTGACCTACAGTGAATAAGACAAAATTATAATTCAGAAGTGCTTATCTTGAGCCCAGTGAGAGATATGCTATCTGTATACAGTATTTCTGATGCTCATTTGTGTATCATATCAACTTTGCAGGCAGAGAATTCTTTGTGAAATGAAAAAGGCTCTTCCATTATCTTAAATACCACAGATAAAAATTTGGGCAAGGCTGCAGGAAGGAAATCCTCTTCTGTACAACCCAATGTGCTCAATGCAAAATTATACCCTGCACCAAATTAATGAGCACTGTATAAAATATTCTTTTTTCTTAACTATTTTAGATTTCACTTCTTGCCACAAAAGACATTTCTATTTAATTTATGTCAATACGCATTTTCTTCCTTTCAACTATTTTACACTTAAACCCCACCTGCAAACAAAAGGCCATTTAACTCTTTTTTTCATGTTTGCATCTACCAAATAAATTTTAAATATTTAATTTATGAACTAAATCTCCTTGCTTTGTGATTTTCCTTTTTAAGTAAATTCATACAGCTATAAGCTCATTTTATCACTCTTTTGATCTCCTTTGATTTATTTGTGCTAAACTTGTATTGAAGAGTGTATAGCAGTCTGTCAATACAGCATACTGTAATTATACAAAACCTGAACTGATATTCCTTAGTTTATGGCATCAGCCTTCACTGTGTTAACCAGAGCAGAACTCTGCCACTGTATCAAACTATAAACATACTAACAAACTGCAGTTCACTGTATGCTATTGCACATCCTTGCTTTACTCATCCCTGACAACTCTCACTACATTACTAATTTGCAGAAGTTTAATTCTCTTGAGTAAATCTTTTAAGCTAACTTTCCACGACTTTTCATTTTTCACTCCGTAATTCCAGATTCACTCTATTTGTACTGCTGTCAACTGCTTATGCGTATATATATGCATTCCTAAATGTGCATATATTAAGCATGTTTGTATCCTTTTTCAAGCCATTAGGATAGAAATACAGTCTGTATCCCCTTAGACATCCTGCCATACCTCATTAGACATCTCCCTACTAACATGTTCCCTATGCATTAGCCTTTTTTAATAATGTTCCTTTAGTATTTCAGACAGTGATTTCAGTCTCCAATAGTGCTACAATCCAAGCCAATCAGTTGAAATCTTTCAACCAAACTTTCATGGAGTAGTAGCAAGGCCTTTTTAAAAATACTAATGCACATAACAAGTTCCATTATGTCTGCTAATTTTGTAATGCTGTAGAAAAGAAGGATTGACAGGAATTCTCAATGAAGTGTTAGTTAGATCAGTACAGTTCAGGCCTTTTATCTTTTGAAATTTGTTAAATCACAGAATCACTCAACTTCTGCATCTTCTGTCCTGACAGAAACACAAAATTATTTCTTTCAATACATTTTCTAGGATTACTACTAAAATGTGATGATCCTCAGCTGAAACTAGACTGATACTACAAATCTATATTTCTACTCCTTACTTACCTTCATCAAAATCAAGTAACATTAAAAAAACATTTAAAATTTACTTCTTCTTAAGAATGAACAATTTTTGCTGGAAAATTTTGTACTAAAAGTTTCAGGGAAAAAAAGTTTGCATATGACCACTCAGGCGCAAGAAAGAGAAAATTATATACCAAAACAGAAGGCATACTTTGGGTATCAATGCATCAGTCATCCATTTATAAGGTCTCTGGCTATTTTAACTGCTTTTTATTTTTTTAATGTAAAGATATTTCTAAGCAGAAAATGACAAAAATGTAGACTAATCATCATGCTATAGCATTTCATTGTAACTTGAGAACAGGTTATAGAAGATTAAGAGCTTTCATATAAAGAGGAGGAGGGTCAAACTTCTCTGTTGGATTCAATGAGGAAAACCTGTCCAGTGGAAATCACCATTTTCCTTGGCCCCAAAACTGTGCTGAGAAAACTTAGTCATCTCTGAATCATACCAGTCCCACTCCAAGATACCCGAGGTGAAAATGTCAGAAGGAACTAGCCAGAAATCCCAGATGAGAGAAGCAGAGGAAGCCAGAGGCGTGGGAGCTTCAGATGGATGACGTTTAGAGCTGAAGTCAGTGCTTTTTTTTAGGAGAGTGGTTACCCACAGTAAAATAAAATGTTTGGTTTGTGGGTTGTGGGTTTTTTCAGATAGAATAACTTGGCTCCAGGGTAAAATGACTGGTAACATTTTTTGTGTGCATAAGTGCATGCATGTATATTTGTATGGAAATAGCAGTCTTCATGTTCTCTAGAGCAATGCTCTCTGACTCTGGATAGCAGCAGTTAAGATGTCTAGATTGCCACAGGGTAACTCAATTTTACTATAAATCATCAATGTTTACTGCTCTTTTTAACTTATTTTCGTCATAAATAAAAGCAGAATAACATACAGGGCAATTTGGATGCATTTAGTACAACAGGACAGAATAAACTTTATAATACAGAAGGAAACTCATTTCACTGAAGTGTAATCCCTGGTTTGCCCAAGAGTTTGTCTGCCTTGCATTGGCTGGCTGTTGTTTCCAATCCTCCCTCCCTTCAATTTCACTCAACATCTTCTCCGATTACACTCTTCTCTTTTACCCAGTATTATTTCCAGTGCTCCCCTTCACTTCTCTCATTATTTGACTTAGTGTCTCCTTTAACTAACAAAAAAAAAAAAAGGGAAACTTGTGGAACTAATGGGACATTTGCTTCAACTATACTTTTTGTTTGATAAGAGAGACTAAAGGTGAGAAGACTCTACTTTGGTGCTTCTCTTCAGGAAGAGCTCATGTATAGGTCTATTCCCACATATCAAATAATGTATTTTGGCTGAGATCTCAATCACCCCATAATAATCATTATAAATAAGTGGTAATAATATATTTGAAAGACAAAAAATATTAAAGGGACATTAATCTTCTTCCTTTAATTAAATATAAGCATGCACATGCATTATCACTACCACTTAAATGACCTCAACCTACTCTGAAAATATATGAGAAACTTAGAAACACGTTAAACTACTCAATGAAAGTTCTCAGATGCATATTTTGTGGACACATAAACTAAACTTAGTTGACACTGTTCCGGAACTGCTTTTATATGGGCACAGGTAACATCATTTGAATGACCATATTTATAGTTTTGAATCCTTGGTAAATTTCATAAAGTAGGTCTTTAATTCAGTGTTTCAAGATCAATGCTGGCATTTTAGAAAATGACTATATCCCAAAAGTACAGCTTCATCCTACAAGTTTTTACTGTAGAAAATGATTGTTTGATACTTCATTCCAGACTAAAATGCTGCTAAAAACCAGGATACAAGTCAGAATTCAAAGACTGCACTTAACAGTTCAATTCATTTACCAGGTTGTTTACAAGGGAAAGCCTTCCTGAATCCACAGGTAGGTGCAATAATTGCAAATAGCACAGGTTCATGAGAGCTTATGCTCTGGTTTGACGGTGACTATCCAGTTTATCATTGCTAATGAAGTGCTTTGGAACACCTTTGTGAGACAACTTTGATAAAACAAATCACACTTTTTCAGCAAGAGTTGTATTAGTTCATTGGAATACATAAAAAGATTATGTATTCCGGCTTACATTTATTCTTCAGAGTTTGATCTAAAATAAGTTTGGTTTTGAGACTATTATATTTGAGTAAGAAGATAAGATTTCTGTAATAATTTTCAATAAAATCAAAATGCAAAAGCCCTAGATTTCCTATTTAATTGTTGTACCTTTGACTTCATTACATTTCCTGGAGGTGTAGACTGTTCAGAAATATCTGAAGGAGAGGTTTTATTGATCTATTATGAAAGTCAAATAATTCCAGATGCCAAATTTTACTGAATGCTTAATTCCATTAACATATTTATGACTGTGAGCAAGGAAATAGTCTTGTGGAAAGCAAATAACAGGTGTCAATATATATGCATGTGATTATGAATACATTACATGATAATAATTCAAAATTATGCATCAATATAGGCAAAGCAAAAAATACATACTACAGAGATATGGTACTGTGCAAAACTGAAATTAGGTATGCTTTCTAGTACATACTCCGTGCTGCAGACAGAATGTAGGTGGATTTCTTGTTCCTGCAGACAAGAAGCGTTTAGGTTTTTTGTAAGTTTCTTCTCTTTATTTCTTACAAGTAGAGCTACTTCTGCTCACTTAATTCCCATCTTTGCATGCTGAAAAAGAGTCATGGTAATTTTTCAAACTAACATAAGCTAAAAAGAATTAAAACCAACAATTTTAGGAAGTGTAATTCTGGCTTCTGGTTCAGTATTTCACTAAATTAAAATATGCAGACAAAAATTGTCTCATATTGCATCTAAGATGAGGTATTTAAGCACTTCACATTCTAATTTCATATTTTGGATTTCAAAGAGAACAGCATCAGAAACTGTTCTGAGAAATCAAATCTTCATATATTTGTCATTCCAGAAATAAAAAAAAAAAATCAAAAGACAGAAAAAGAGATGGATAAAATCTTACATCACAATTCATAGGAACAAAAACTAAATAAAAGCAGGCAAGAGTAAATACTTACTTCACTGAAAGATTATTTCATAGTAACTATCTTGTTATGGTGTGCAGAATAACCCAGTATCCATATACACAGAAGATGAGACCATGGTTTTTGCCTTGTATTCGTAAAACGACTTTCACGATGCAGTCTTGGCCCTGAGATTACAAAGCACTCTTAACAAGTAAGCTAAGCAGCAATGCCAGCAGTAAAGATTATTTTTAAATAGAGTTCTCACAACCTAGAACCTCCAAAAAGATGTACATAACACATTGAATTTACTCATGTGCTTAAGCATTTAAAGGATCAAGGTCTATGCTAATGACAAAACCGATAGGCAAAACATGCAGATGGGTAAGGTCAAGAAAAAGGAAAGAAAGAACAACACCACCACAAAAATATGTTCCACACAGAATGTGTGAGTTGCTGCCTGCCAAGCGGTTAGCAGTAGGCAGTATTGTGTAGGCATCGTGGAAGAAACAAGGCTTGCTGAAGGATCAGAAAGTGCATGAGCTAGAGGTTTGCTTGGCTTTTCATGTTTGAGCTTCATAAGTGCTACATGGAAACATTTGTTTAAAGTCAGTCCTAATATTTGAGAAGTGAAGAATCATCAAAATCACACCTAGTGGTCCTGTGTTTTCTAAATGCTTAATTCAGCTAAACAATCCAGCAGAATAAATTTACCATTTTCATTTAAATACTTTAGAGAGAGAACAGTAGTTCAAAACAAAGAATATATGCAGCTGGAAGCTTCTTATATTACTTTACCTGATGTTTTTTGTCAAAATTTGTTGTATTCAAAATGAACTATTAGCTAATAAAACCTACATGGTTGCTTTATAATTCTTGTAGCAGCAACATTTAGTCTTCAATATTTGGAGAAATTTGGAGAGCAGTGGATGTTGTTTACCTGGACTTCATCGGAGTGTTTGACACTGTTTCCCACAGCCTTCTCCTGGACAAACTGGTAAGATACAGATTGAATGAGTGGTTTGGGTAGGAAATTAATTAACAGGTCACACTCAGAGGGTGGTAATAGACGATTTTACTCAGGCTGGCAGCCTGTCACAAGTGGGGTCTCCCAGGGATTAATATTGGGCCTCACGCTGTTCAACATCTTCATAAATGATCTGGATGATGGGATTGAAAGCACCCTTACAGAGTTTGTTGATGACACCAAA
Organism: Pygoscelis adeliae; assembly: GCF_000699105.1. Taxonomy (NCBI): domain Eukaryota; kingdom Metazoa; phylum Chordata; class Aves; order Sphenisciformes; family Spheniscidae; genus Pygoscelis; species Pygoscelis adeliae. The sequence goes on from NW_008824044.1 coordinate 2,375,828, forward strand.
ATGGATGGAGAGGTGGACACGTCAGAAGGGAGAGCCATCTTACAGAGAGACTTGGAGAGGCTGGAACAGTGGGTTAGCAAGAACGGTATGAAGTTTAACAAAGACAAGAGTAAAGTCCTGCACCTGGGACAGAATAACCAAAGAGCCCAGTACAGGATAGGATCTGTGTGGCTGGGGAGCAGCCTTGCTGAAAGGGACCTGGGGTCCTGGTGGACAACAAGCTGAACAGGAGTCAGCAGTGTGCTGCTGCATCAACAAAGAGAAATCGCATCCCGGGCTGCATCTGCAGGGCCATTACTAGCAGAGGTAGAGATATGACCATCCCACTCTACTCAGCACTTGTCAGGCTGCACCTGGAGTACTGTGTCCAGTTCTCGACACCACAATTCAAGAAAGATGTGGACAGACTGGAGAGCGTCCAAAGGAGGACCACAAAGATGATCAAAGGGCCGGAGGACCTGCCCTGTGAGGAAAGACTGGAGAAGAGAAGGCTCAGGGGGGACCTCATCACAGGTAAGTATTCCAATACTTAAAGCATGGCTACAGAGAGGACAGAAGCTCTCTTGTCACAAGGAGTCACATGGAGAAGACAAGGGGTAACAGGCACAAGTTGCACAAGGATAGGTTTCATCTCAGCATAAGAAAGACATTTTTTACAGTAAGAACAATCATTCACTGAAACAACTTCCCCAGGGATGTGGTAGAGTCCCCATCACTGGAGGTTTTCAAGATGCAATTGGACAGTGTGCTAGATAATCTCCTCTAGGCTCCCTTTCCCATGAAATGTTGGACTAGATGATCTTTCAAGGTCCCTTCCAACCTGGGCTGTCCTATGATTCTATGATTCTATAAATCTATCATATTTGCTACTATAAATTGTAATTGTGTTTTTGTGATCTAATTTATATAAATTTTTACTAGTTTTTGGATCTAAACAGTCTTGGACTTAGACGCTTTTACCAACTTGAAGGAAAAGTCAATGTAGTTCTACTACTTAAGCAAATTTTATATTACTGTGGAGAATAATTTTATATAGTTAAAAAGGAAGTATAGAAATCAACACCTTTTTGGAAAAAATGCATTACTATTATGATATCCCGCTGAAAACCCACAGCCACAAAAGATAAACATACTTCCCTTGTATGAGAATTTAAATTGATTTAATAGCACTGCAAAGTTTATAAATTGTTTATGTCAGAACCAGCATTCTAAATGTGTAAATTCAGTTCCAACTAAATTAACCTGCAATTTTGTGTTTGCAAAAGCTTGATAGAGACCATAAGTATTGTTTAATCCTGGTGAAACCTGAGTTATTTATATTCCTTTCTTTTTCCTTAACAAAAATGAGTCATTTGACCTAGTGCTTAGGTACACATATTTACCTTTTCAAGCATATGTTCCATGTGTTATACAGTGAGCTGTTACTGCACAGCACTGTTGATTAAGCATACTTTCCACTAAATTATCTGATCTCATATTCAAATTTTTGTCACTTTATCAGACTAATATTTTGGACTGAACTTTTGCATGCCAGACATCAGCCAACCAAAATTTTATTTTGCAATGTTAGAGTTGTAAGGGAAAGTGAGACAAAGGAGGGGAAGAAAGAGTCATTCTGGTGGGTTTTTTTGATGTCTAGTTAATTACATGTGAATTCAGGAAATATCAAATGCTGTTGTGGAATGCTATGTCTGTACTCATCAATCCAAAATGCAGTGGATCCCATGCACAAACAGAATCTCTGGGCAAATCTGGTTCTATGCCTAGCATGGGAAGGAAAGAAACAAAGTAGAGTCCTCGTTTAACTGTCTCCCATTACAAAATGATTCCATAAAGTTTATTCCTACTTCAACTCTGGAAAGACAGTGTTTGTAATTTTTCTTCATATTGTTCCATCATAGAACATATCTTGGGCAAAAGATGAATTCACCTTTTCTTTTTTTTTTTTTTTTTTAAAATGACCCCTTTTTAAACTTTTTTTTTTTTTGGGAAACTTTCAACTCAATATCGTTGCAGTTTTATCTCTTAATTCAGTGAGCTAGGATTTCCCTGTGATGTTTGTTTTAGTCCTAGTATATCTCTGGCTATAAAAAGTTCAGCTAATATTTCAGTTCCCACTGGAACCACCTCTTTTAAAGCTTTTATTTTGTAGTGAATACTTTCACCTCACTATCAAATTATAACCAGTATTCCAGTCACTTAAGTAACTTTTCTTTAAAAAATCTGCTTTAATCCAAGCTACACTTAATTATGACATAAATTCATTTCTCTAACTAGGATGACTCAAAAAAACTTGAAACATAAAGGTCAACTAACCATTCACTCTACTGCTTCCACTGTACACCCACATCTTTTCCAGCTTCTCTTCCTTTCTCTATTAACTGTACACAGCTATTAATCATGCATGGACAAATTTAATTACTGTATGAAATCAGTGTCACTTCATAACTTTGCCTCTTAGTATTCTTAATGGATTTCTGTGGCAGTTGTTAGGAAAAACTGATGACAGTTTAGCTTGCTGGGTTAAAATCTCTTCCTATGTAAGTATGACTCCGTTCACCTGCAGTGTCTTACTTAAGATCGTAGATAATCCACCTTGTGTGGATTGCTTCAAAACTATCTTTCATTTGCGTATGTGTGCACTATGTGTGAGGCAATAAGCCTAGTGCATCTAAGCATCTTTGCAATATAGTATGTTCCAAGATCCAGCTTCTTTGATTATGGCATTAAAAGGTTATTGTTGGACCTAGAAAGCAAGTCAAAATTCTTCATTCAGTCCAAAACAGCAACAGCTGAATACAACAAAAAAAAGCATCTAAAATAGCTGATTCTATGGAAAAAAAAAAAATCAGAATTAAATTTAAAATTCCTTCAAAATCACAAATTTTAAACCCAAGAGACTTCTAGTAGCAAAGATTGTGACAGAAAATGAATGGGTGGAAAACAAGACTTTAGGATACTCAAAATATGCATGGTTTGATTCCAGATTGGATGCAAACAAATATCACAATACCAAAATATCCCTGTGAAATGGAAATGATGAGTTTCAAGATGTAAAGAAAAGAAAAAGGCTGTGAGACAATGTACTGATTTAGTGCTGCTAGGAAACCTTTGCCAACAGGGTCTCTATGGATCCCAGTCGTCTTTTTCAGGAGCTAACAGAGCAGAAAGTAAAAATACTATCTGCCCTTTCTCAGAAGTCTAGCATTTCTATGCTCATGTTGAGAACAGGAGAATAAACTACTAACTCAGCCAAATGGAGCCTCCATCTGTCCAGATCAATAGGAGCTGTGCTACTGTGCTTATCTCAGGAAAATTATGCACTGCTTTCTTTATGTATTTTATTCTGATCACTGATTAATTCATTTCCTTTCACTCTGTTTTTGGGCAGCTTTCACCCAGTTCCTTCCTGATAATACAATGCAAGATGAGTTGACACCATACCTGTTAACTGAATGAGCCTTTGGGCTAAATTAACTCCTCACCACCCAACTGCATTAGATGAATATAATATCATTTCCTTCCAGCATTTCACTTCTATTAATTTCTCTTAATAATACACTCAACATATAAAAGATTACTGTCTTGAAAGTTTTAAACAATGCAGCTAAATCCAGTTTCTTGGGAAGTAACCTCTCTCATGCAAATAAGATCACAGAATCATAGAATGGTCTGGGCTGGAAGGGAACTTTAAAGATCAGCTAGTCCAACCCCACTGCCATGGGCAGGGACATCTTTTATTAGATCAGGTTGCTCAGAGCCCCATCCAACCTGAACTTGAACACTTTCAATGATGGGGCAGCAGGCAGCAACCAGGCAGCAGACATATTCATGACCAAAGACTTCCTTTTTTTTAACCTTTTATTGTAAGTGGAACTTTATTAATAATTTTCCTTACAATTGCTTATTTTGCTATGAGAATTGTAATAGGATAGTTGTCATTTTAGATAACATTTATTTACTCCTAGTAATAGGAATGCAATGAGCCAAATCACTTGGTAAAATTTTGCTGTTCAGAATGTAAAAGTCATCCTCTAGACACTCATTTCTAAGAATGAGTACACCATTCTCTGTAAATTATAGAACAGGTTTTAAAAAAACATAGACTTTGGAGTTAGAGGTTTAGGAGCTGTTTATGCACAGAACAAATAGAGCAAACACGACTACATAGCAAGGTCATTATATCCTCCTACGCTAAACTGATAATGGCTACTGGGAGAAGGAAATTTCATTTTGCTTAAACTTTGGCCTCAGTCTGTAAAAAAGAAAGTCATGTTTCATGCCCAGAAATGGTCTGAATGCAACAGTGAAAAACACTCATGGTCTGTTTCCCTCTTTCTTTTTTAATAATTTAAACTGTAAGCCTAATACTAAAATGTGTTGTGGTCTGTATACTAAATATTCAAACATATACTTATTTGCTCTAAAATCAATAGGAGAATCGCTCTCAAGCAAGAATATTTGTAGACAAGAGTACCGTAGTCCTTCCAAAACTCACCCTTTTCTTTAAATCGCACTCACCTCAATCTCACACAGAAGACTATGCAATCAATCAGCTAAATTCACCTTCCTTCTCTATGCTGGCTTCCATACTAGTGAGCTCGTCTGCAATAAGAGCAAGCAGATAGGAATTGTACAGGTTTTTATTCAATTAAAAGAATACTATTACTACAAATGAAAACAAAAATGAGGAATCAATGTAAAAAAAGAGTTGATGTGTCTCCAGATGTTTGCAGAGACCTATAGCAAACATTGAACAAATTAAAAAAGTGAATTTCTTTAGTAAGGTCCTTGCAAGTACCACAGCCTGTGTTAATTAACTACTGTCTGCTGTCTAGTCTACTTTGGTGGCTCGTGATTCCCTTCAAAAGCATCGCCAGCTATGTTGGCACAGACGATGAGATAAAGGAAGTGAGTCTGAGCACTGGGATCAGGTTTCTGTCCACGTTAAGTTTTATTCAGACAGGAGACAGCATTCCAGCATTAAAAATCCCTTTTTACCACCGCAATATACAGATGGAAGTTCTTCTGCTTTCCCCACAAGAAAGGAAAATCAAGCATATTAATAAATAAATAAATAAAATTTAAAAAATATCTCTGAAAATAATGTGCCTGCTATATCATTGCACAAAACAGATTTGGTTGGCTTAAACTGGTGTTGTTTTCTTGCATTTTCATTTTTTTCCAACGCTGACTCCAGGTTCAAAGGAAGCCCTGGGAGCAGCTGGGATAGAAACAGCTGTGGGAAGACTTAATTCAGTCTCTCACCTTGTGAGAAGAAGAATGGGAGCAGAGGCTGAAGCAACTTCTGTCTATTTCATTCACTGGAAAGGAACTCTGCCACTTCAAATGGAAACTAAGGAAAAAATGTGAATGATGGTCTGCCACTTGTCTCTGCTGAGATGTAACTCACTTGCCTATATCTGATCTTATCAAGCCACTCATGCTCAGGTCTCCAGTCCTTAAGTTTTGCCAGAAAAGATACAGACTTGTGTCAGACTTTTGAGTCTGGTTAAACTGTCACACGGATACTACACGTTTGTTGTTTCTTCTAAAACCAGAAAAGACTCTTAAAATGCAGAAGACCAAAGCAGACCTACACAATGAGAACTATTAACAGAACATATGTAAAGTAAATAGATTAATAACTTTAAAAGGGGAAAGTGTTAAAAAAGTATTAAAGTGAAGTGTTAAAGCACTACTGAGATCAGTTCATTTCTCAAAAAATCCTCTCTTTGCTTCCAGTTTTGTGGGAGAAGAACCAAGTTATATAAGCTTTTGCTTCCACATGTATGTTTTTTTTACTGTTTCTCCTATGGAAGTCACCATAGGACCCTCAGAGACAGGAAAAAAAAGAGCTTTGAGTTTTAAAAATGTCATTCAGAATGCCATAATTAAAAGTCTTACTGATTCCCCCACTTGGCCTTAATCATCTGTACTCTGATGTTTTTTCTGTCTGCATCTGTAAGCTATTAACATTACTGCAAATTATATGCCAAAATAAGTTCTAACTACACTTTCTCTAGGAATTTAGAATGAAAAAGTATTCATTGTTGGGATTCCTTAAATTCAGGTGTCTTTAAAACTTCAGGGGGAAGAAGCATGTAATTTTAGATGTGCCTTAATTATGTGGCTAAGTACAGTTGAGTAGAAGTGTCTCTGATGCTATTCAGTGTTTTACTGTTATTGCACTATATTGACAACAAAGTCATCATTCATTTAGTTAATAAATAAGGAAGAGAAAAACTGGCTCAAAAAATCCAAAAATACACATACAGAGAAAAACTGTTCTAGAATTGCACTTTCAGAGATTAGACTCACCAGGCAGTATATTCTAAAGATCCCTGTTTCACTTAGCTGTGCTGACAATAAGTAATAAACCTGTTACCTGATGCACAAAAAAGAAAAGAAGGAGAAAAAATGTATTGGAAAGCACTACTGAACTGACAACTCATATAAGCTATGACCAGGAGTTATCAACAATCAAGAAGGAAATAAGGAACATAGGGATGTATGACAACTGCAGACAGGATTTTTACAGCAGAAATTTTAGAGTTACTTCAGGAAAACTACAAAAGGATGGAGCAACAAAGGAATTAGACTCATAAGTTGGCTAAACACCACTTTAAAGGCTGCAGTTGAAAGCCCAGACTCACCCTTCTGCCTCCTGACAATGGCACAGTTCATACTTTTTCAGCATCAGAGTCCCCTGACCATCAAATGTTGCTTCTGGGGGCACTTCTAACACCTCAGTTTCAACAGCGCCTATTTCATCCTAAGTCCCATGACAAACTATGCATGGGACTGTGGCTGAAAGAGTTTACTGATTTATGTATTCGCAGATGTTTACTTAGTCTTTCAGATTCCTCATTTTGTTTTTTGCCCATCATTCAGTGGTGCCAGGCAAGGAAAGACTTCTGTTCAGCCACCACATCTGTATCCCTTTATTTTGTCTTCCCAGGAGACATTCATACCACTTCATGCTCATCTGTTTTGGAATGAAACAATTTTGTGAGGAGGAAATGAGGTTACACATGCAACCCTAAGCTTGTCCTCTCCAGGCAGCGTCCCTAGTACCCAGGTCAAGTGGTTATAAATGGTTTACGTGCATGTTGTTCAATGTTGTCAGCCTCTAGAAAAGACCAGCTAATTCCATGCTACATCATACTTAGCTTTGAGGCTCCTCTGGCCCCTGCGTAGTGTTCTTGCAACTCAAAAAAAATATTGTGTATGTGAGTGTGTGTGCCTCTGTGAGAGTGCATAAGTGTGTGTACAAGGTGCAGGATGAGGGATTCAGTTCTATGTGTCTGAAATGAGTGAGGGCAGTGTTGTACTTCACTAGAGTAGTACTTTTAATAGTATGAAATTACAGATGTATGTAAGGCATGAACAGAGGACATTGAGTATACAAAGCTTGCTGTGATTGCACTGAAGGACTACAGCAGAGGGTGAGAGTATTTTATAGGATACAGTCTTGCCTTTCTCACCTGCTGGGAGTGGGCACTGGAACAAACAACATTCAGATGGGCAGCTGGGGTTTGTTTTGGAGAGCACAAGATGGTTCACAGCAAAAAGGAAAAGAAAAAAAAACCCAACATTTGCTCAGAAGAAAATGAACATTTGTGGAATGTGAGCAGTTGGGGAACAGGGATCTGGGACAAAATGGAGGGGCTAAGTTATAAAACTTAGATATATTCTTAGCATTTTCCTTGCCCAGAACAGCCCACCACCAGGTGATTAGGGTATTCTCAGGGCTAGAAAAAAATGTGACATTTGATTCCAACAGATGGAGGAGGGAACCGATGCTACAGTTTCAAAGCAAGTGCTCTAACTACTGGAAGAAAAGGAGACAGTACTCTCTCCTCTTATAACTACAGAAAAAAAAATAAAAGAAAAAAAAAAACAAACAAACCAAACAACTGGCTCCTGTTGGGCTTTTGAAAGCAATGTATACACACATGTAGTTTCATGAGACAGTTTAGGTCGGTGAAGTCCAGGTGTCGCTTAAGCTTGACGTTCTTATGCCCTAGGAGGGCCAAGTTTTAACATACATCAGTGAAATTAGTGTTTCTTCTGACTACTTCATGCAGCTCCCTCTTCAGCCAGTTACCTTGTCAAAGGCACAGCTCTACTCAAGCAGTGGGGCTTCACTGCCTATTGCAGGGCTGAGGGTCTTGCTGCAATGGCAAAATACACAGGGTTTTATTCTAGCTCATTGCTTGCAAGCCATCTATAGAAGCAAGAACTAGACGACGGTTTTCTGTCACAAGCAGTTAAAGAAACAGAGATTAATTAAATCCAATAAGGCATTCCCTTCCCAGTGCCCATACACAGCTCATCCTCCCATAATCAGCCAGGAACAACAAAATAATAGACCAAAACTACCTACACCTGGCATTTCTCACCAACCTAATGACAGAATTATATTTTACACTAAAAGAAATAATAAAAAACATTTATTATTTTTCTAATAAAGAAATAATGTACATCCTAGATCACGGAGTAGTTAGCCTAGGAAAAACTAAATTTGTTTATGGAGTTTTTCATTTATCTAACTTAAATCATACCAGTTTTGATCTTAAAACAATGTACCCTACTCTATACACAACAACCATATATCAAGAAATACAAAATTGTTTTTGACAGGACAGGGTGGGTGACTATTATTATCTATGTTTTCCCCCTATCTTATATAATTACAAAATACTTTCTAGAATAACAACACATGAAGCAATGACTATTATGTCACATGAAAGCAATTTTCTCCCCAGGCTGCTGATTGTTTCTTTTTCTCAAGTGTGAATGTTAAATTTTTGCACGTGGGTCAGAAACTCCTTGATCCCAAGAAGATAAACATTAAAAACACATAGATTTGGAAGGGTTGTTCCTAATATTAACAAAAAAAAAAAACCAAAACCCAAAACCAAAAAAAAGCTGTGCATTTAAATGAGCTCCTCCAACTTAAAAATACTCAGGTATAAGAAGAGGTTATTCCATGTCTAAGATCAAAGTAGAATTTAAACCTCCAGGAAAGAGACATTGGCTAAAGTGATCAAGAAGTGTAAGTGATTCATTAAGTATAATTGGGCTGGTGCTACTCCTTGAGGGCTTGTCTTAGCAGCAGATCCAACTTGTCAGGAGTCCACACTGGTACAACTATCTGTAGGATCAGAATACAAATTACTCTCTGTATGTTAAGATCATCATCAGCATCACCTGCAGTTTTCAGTGGGTATTCAGCACTCAGTGTATTATTTTGAGGATGTTTTATTCCCTCTGTACAACTGACTACATTTTTCCTGATGAAAAGATAAAAATAGGGTACAATAAAGAAAGCAGGAGAAGGTGATTATTTCATGCTGGCAACTAGAGAAATTTCCAGAGCCGTTTACTTCAACAGACTTTCAATCAACTGTTTACAATCTGTCATTTTGCTTTGTATATCTGGACATACATTTCCATGTTGAGTAACATATGTATACACACACACACATGCACACACACATACCATGCATGCGCACACTATGTTTCCGTGTTGCTTAACAAGGAGTAATATGGCCTGTTCCACCCCAGAATTTCAACAGACTTTACAAAAATTGACTGATAAAATTGACTGATAAAAGCCAGTGGATTCACTAGGGTAAATCTTTAGATTTCATTGTTCCTATACCCATTTCAGCACACTTTCACTTTATTTTCTATTTCTTCAGATTAGACTGCTGGTCTCTGTTTGAGGAGGGGTCACCTTCATTGTAAAGATGAAGGAAAATCTGTGAGAAGCCTATCAGGATTGCTTTTAGCCAAGAGGAACTGTTGTATTAGTTTCAGCTCTGAAAGTCTACAGATCTATTTCCATCACAACAGAACAGTAACTCTGTCAACAGCAAACCACGTTCAGCATAGGGCATGTTTCCTCCTATTTATGCCGGGGGACATGACATTTCCAGGCTTCTTTCTAGCCCCAGCAATAACACAGGGGGTCAGATGCCACCCTTAGGGAAATGCATTTTAGGTTAAACAAACACACATTCCTGGCTGCTTGCTCCTCTTATTTTTTTAATAGTCTCTAGGAAAGGAAAAGCCATATCTAATCTCTCTGCTTTGTTTTTGTTTATTAAGGTGCTCAGAGCTGTCCTCTGAAAAACCAATTAAACATAGCTCACAAGGGGGATTTTAAAAATATTTCTCTTCTTCTGCTCTTCTATTTCCTTCTTACAGTGATTTGGCAACAGTTTTCCTTGTGTGTTGCTCCATTTATTGTTTGCTGAGAGGTTCTTATCTCATGGCCTCATTTCAAAAAAATATAAACATCTAGAGCCACTGTTGGTTTCAAATATTTCTTTAGTGGGGCACCTAAAGTATGTGTCTTTTCTCCCAAACCCCTGAGCTATTCCTTATGACAGAGTGAACTGAAATTCAGAAGGAAACATCTGCATGCCAAAAGCTGCAGCAGTTTGACCCTGTTTGTTTTCCCGTCCGCAAAACCAGGGAAGCCCACTACAAATGAAAAGAAACTTCATTAATATATCTGTTAATAATATTATCCCCATCTAAGTGGAAAGCTCAAGTGGTTTTGGTGAATAGAAACAGTAGATCACTGACCCTTGAAATGATTCTGAAAGAAAATTTAATGTGGTCAAGGCAACTAAAATTAAGAATTAATCTGTAATGGTTTTGTGAGGAGAGAGGTACAGCTGGTGTTGTGCAGCGTGCTGAATTCAGTTATTTAGAACAAAACTGCAGCCCGTCAGTGTTGGTCAGTTCCCTCCCAGTCTTAAATAAATTAGATAGGCATTGAGTGGGAGGCTGTAAAATTTGACCAAGAGTTACCAGCAAGAGGTTTGATTTGGGTAATAAACAAGTGGATAGGAACTGAGCCAGATGTGAAGAGTATAAATTTGGGGGGGGTGGGGGCAGGGTGGGGGGTGGAGATTTTCTTGAGGGTTAATTTCTCTTTGTGTTAGATAACTGGGAATTTTTCTCTTTATTCAGTTTGCTTGAGAAGGGTCAGAATGTTATTTTGGGTTAAGTGAATGGGACAAGTTAATCCTTAGGGTTGTGGGTTGTTCAGTGAAATAGGTTCATTTATTCTTCAATATGACAGAAAACATGATTTATTGCTTTCTGTCCAAACATTTTACAGCATAAATCAGTAAGAAATGAGAGAATGAGACATGGTGTCTACAATCAGTGATGCTGAAAGTTAACACAAAAGCTAATCACATAAGAGAAAAAAATCATTAAAATATTCCATTTTCTGTACTGAATCAGTGGAGGAGAAGCTGTCTGCTGTGCAGAGAAGCTCCTTTCTAGCTGTTTCTTTTCCTATGCACTGGAGTATTGTGTATATTTTAATATATTTGAGACCATTAACAGGACAACCAGTGAAGTCTGACATTTGTTCAGTGTCATCATTAGTTTTCTGCAAAACAGCAATATTATTATCAATGTCCTCATATTTGCAAAAGAACACATGTAAAATTAGTTTCTATGGACAACTATAAAACATATCTCTTTCTGTCCTGTCTTTGGTCCTGGAGTATATCCTGATGCTCCTCTGAGTGCTAAACATTTATCCTGATGCATGGCTGCCTAAGACTTGCCCACCTCCCTAGACCGTTGTTGTTTTTTTTTCCTTGAAGAAAGATGAACTGCATATACCTGAGTAACACAAACATTTCTGTTACATTGATTTCATTCGGTGGTTTTCTTTAAGATTGCATTTCAAAGGAACATCTGCATCTTAAGAGGATCATGGAATTTCCAAGGATCCCAAGTATACATTTAAAAGTGAACAACATTGAATAGCTATGCAGCTTGACCAGAAAAAGCCATAGGTTCATGTTGTTTCAAACTCTGTCTGGAAAAGAAGAGCACTCCAAGATTAAAAGGGTGTGAATAAAAGCAGTTAGAAGTGTTCCCTGAGCCTGCAATGGTTGCAATCCTGGCTGTGGAGCAGTTTTCCTGGCTGATCTGCCCTGGATGCACAGACCCAGAAAGAGCTGGCTGTATTTTGTGAGACAGCCCTGGGGAGTCTGCCTGCTAAGGGCAGAGGAGCCACTCAACTGGGATAGACGTGACTACCTGTGCCACAAGTATCCCATGCTCAGTCTGGGTGTCCCTGAGGAGGTTAGCCGAGATGTAAGGAGTCAGTTCAGGCTAATTTAACCTCTTTGACCTTTCTGTTGATACTGAATATTCACAAACTTTCCAATTATTGAATACGTTTATATATATATTAAGACGTGCATACATGTGTATGTACAGTGTATATGTATATGTATATATACACAATATCCGTACTTCTTGGACACTATACTGGTGGATCATGATCTTCCTAATATCAAATGAACTTTTTTTCTCATGAATCCTATTCCCTGAGTTCTTGCCAGACGGGGAAGACTTCTACATGACTATTTCCTCTTGATACTTGAATGAAAAACCTTTCCTACCACTGTCCTTTTGTAGTAACAGGGCTGGTAAAAGTTTTCCAATCTGCAAAAATCTAACAGTTTCATTATGCTTACTATGCCATAGTCTGTAATTTCTTAGAAACTCACTTATAAAGACATTGAGTTGTTTCTGGGTTTGTCTGGCCTTTCTGGACTTCTACTTTCTAATATGGAATATATGGGGAATGTTTTTTAATGGAGAATTTTTTTCACAAGGCTTTTTCTGTAGTTATTGCTTTTCAACCCCTTCCCCATTGATGGTCCATGAGGATACACTGCTCCAAAAAACTTGTCTAGTCTCAGAATGTAGCACCTAAATATAACAGGACAGTGTGAACTAATTACTTGGGGGAAAATGGCACCTTTGTTTTTTATTCAAGTGTAACTTCTATAATGAAAAGATTATTAATTGAGGAGCTAAAAGTCCAGGAGGCACTGGAAAAAAAATACAAGTGACTTTATAAATCTCTGTGGATGTGACTGTTGTAATAATCCTCCAGAACTGAACTGAGGTAACTTCTCCATTTAAATGGGCTGGTTCAATGGAATGGGAATAGTTATGGCCAAGAGTGCCAAGCTGAAGGAGGTTTGGAGGGCATCCCTCCAGGGCAAGAATAATATTGATGATTAAAATAGATTGTGATAGAAGCTAGAAATTACTTACTAAAAGATATAGGTCCTTGGGCTAAAAGTAAGTATGGTATTATTCAGCTATCAGATTAATATCTAAAATATCTATTTTTGAACAGTGTTCTATTTGGCAGGGAGTGAATAAACGATTAAGTAGATCTTTACCATCTCTGATGGCTCTTGTCCTGTGATTTATATATTTAAAAAAAAAAAAAAAGCATGCTCTAGCATGAGGGACACAGAGAAAATGTGTGAATAAAGAGGAAAGCCTGAAACCAGAGACCGTGAGTTACTTCAGCTTCCTCATTCAGGGACTGATGGTTTTTTGAAGCCAGAATGATCATCTAGCCTGACCTCTGTAATATTACAGGCCATAAAATTTCACTTCGTTACCCCAGCTCTAAGCTGAATTTATCTCACTAAAGAGATAAAAAATAGGAGTCATATTTTCAAAGATATTTAGGTATTTAAAAGGTGGAGGTAAAAATATCTGTTCAGATTAGGTGCTTCTCATTGATTTCACGATAGGTTGACATCCAACAACGTTACACTGTTTTTGAAAACCTGAGTAGATCTCTCTCTGAGGGTTTTAAATGCCATTGAAAGTCTGGCCATACATACATGGTCATATATAGAAATCACAGTACTTTACACTTTTCTAAACGTAATTCATGGGGCAAGATAGAAATGCTCTTAGGAAGGGGCATGTTCACCCCCTTATGACTTCATTATCTAATAAGGAACTAACGTTTCCTCATTGTTTGGATGGGGATTTATTTTCCTAACTCAAACATCTCTCAGATGAATGCTAAAGTTAATATCTAAGGGGATGGAAGAGTCCACTATTCTAAGCACCAACCCTGAAAAGTGCCTGGATCTCATAAAGTAATTTAATTCTAAAAAGGCATTATAAATGAAGGAAAGGTATCACACTTGTGTATAAGAAAACATTTTAAGTGCCATTGTTGATGACATTTTAGCAGAGATTAATACAAGCTTCCTATTTATGACCATGAAAAATTCTGCATATAGTGATTTTTGAAATTATATATCATAGAGAAAAATATATCATGTTCTAGAGGATATTAGTTTTCCAGATGTTTTAGGTAAAATTTTGAAGGAGTTCAGTAACAATCCACAAATTAAGTTTTACTTTAGCTTTTCTCTTTTTTAAATTACATAATTGTTCTTTTTACTGCTGAGCAGAAGGTAACTAGGAGTAAAATTACAAAACACTTACAAATATGTTGTTATTTTTGCTATGGAAAAAGAAATATGTTAGAGAAGCAGAAAGAGGAACACCATAAAGAAATAAATTTCATTCCCCCCTCACTTGAAATTCCCCAATATGCATTTCACTACTACATCCCACCATCTCATAAAAAAGGCTGAGCCAGGTATATATTTCATTAAGTACTTAGGAATTTCTTAGTAAGCCTTCAGTTTGCAGGTGGGAATGCGATGGAAACAGAGTACTTCAAACTGTTTGATACATTTGAGGGAAATCTGAATTTAAAAATAAGTCTAAATAACTGTACCATGTAAATTATATTCCTCTAATCAGAGAACTGAGATTGGGGAAGAGCAGTAGGTATAATTTACTTCAACTTCAGCAAGGTTTTCAACACTGTCTCCCACAATGTTCATGTGTCCAAGTTAGGACATTATGGTCTGGATGAGCATACAACTGGTAAAAAAAAATGGTTGGATGGTCAGACCCAGAGGGTCATAGTTAATGGGTTGTGCTCTACCAGCATGTTGGTAACAACTGGACAACTGCAGGGACCTGTACTGGGACCTCTCCCAGTTAACACCTTTATCAATGACCTGTAGGAGATAACAGAGGGGTGTTAATTTGTTCCTAACAAACTAGGTGGGAACTTGTTGATACCCTTGAGAGTAGGGTCCTATCCAGAGGGACCTGAACAGGCTGGAAGAATGATGAGACAGGAACCTGCTGAAATTAAGCAAAGAAAAGTGCCAAGTGCTGCCCCTGAGACATAGGAGGGCCTGCAGTGGCACAGGCTGTGGACGGACAGGCTGGGAGCAGCCCTGCAGGAAAGACCCTGGGCCCTGATGGGCAGCGAGCTGAGCCTCAGCCTGCAAAGATGGCCAAGAGCTCCCTGGGTTGTATGAACAGGAGCACGGTCAGATAATACAGATAGTGATTATCCCCCTCTGCTCAGCACTCATTAGACCATATCTGCAATACCATGTCCAGTTTTGGGACCACCTATGCAAGAAAAAATTTAGCAAACTGGAGCAAGTTCAGTGGGATGGAGGAGGCTGTAGCTCTTGCCCTGTTAGGAGACACTGAGGACTGCGACTCAAACAAAAAGGCAACACAAGTTGTTGGATCTCCAATTTCACAAGCTACCTTTAACTAGTTATAAAAGCTGAGCAGTTTAGTATACAAGCCTTTTGAAGTCTGTCACCCTGATATCTCCCAGGTTGGAGGGTCAGTCTGAAGGCTAAGAAATTCATGTCTTGAAGAAAAATCTCCCTTGGTGGGCATATCACAGCATCCCTCCAGTTACCCTTACAGGAAGCTGTATTGGGAAGGTTCATTTTGCTTCTCACCCACTGCAGTGGTTGTTCCCATCTATTGATAATTCAGTCAACCATTTCTTCTCTTTATTAACTTTAATAATGATCTCTTATGTGACCACAAAATCCCTGTTGGCATTATTTCTGAAAATGTTTCACATACACAGGACTGCAAATATCATTTTGACCTGGATTTCCTTTGAGATCATTAATTCTCTGAGACTTTTTTCTCCATCTCATTAAATAAAACTTGTTTCAAATGTAATTAGGCTGGTTTAAATTTTATTACTTTTTACTTTTACAAAAATGGATGTAAGCAATCTTTCTGTTTCTGAAGATCTATATCGGGGTGTGATTACCCGTCTTCATTTGATAAATATCAGATGAACAATAACTTCTGATTTACTCAGAAGATGTCTTAACAAAATCTGGAGTAAATATTGTTACTTACTTAATGTTGTCTACTACTAAAATGGTATTTTAAATAGTCTAGCACTAATTTTTTGGTCTACCTGGCCAACCCAACTCAAGTACAGCTGGGAGTCCAGTGCCTTTTTCAGGTACTTACGCATGACTTAGGAATGAGTATCTTACAGCACCACTTTAATTTTGTTGTCTTTTAGAGCAACATGTATGTAAGCAATTAGCTTTGCTTAAGACAATGACTCTAAGAGAAACAACTACAACAAGCATAAAAAGAACATGTTGTTTTACAGGCCTTATGCGTCATTGCTAATTTAATTAGCTCCCATTTACCCACAAACACAGCTTGATGGATATATTCTGTTCTTTATTATGTCAATTAGCATCCTGCAACATGGTACTTGCTAAGATTATCTCATCTGTTGCAGATGACAATGCTTCTCAGTGGTCATATTCAGCAATATATAAGGCTTGCTAGAGCTAGTCCTTGTCAGCTCTTCTCAACTTCTGCTCCTCTGAGGCTGAGACTGTAATTATTAATGAGACCCTGAAAATTGGTCCAAAATGACCTCTGTAGAGGGAAGGGAGAGCTCGAAGTCATCAATAAACAGCTCCAAAGGCAGTTCTTCTGAAGTCTTAGTTTTATCTATCAGCATTAAAAAGCCAGTATATTAAAATGCATATATTTTCCTTTTGTTTACAGAGACATGAGCAAACAGGAACTGGGAAAAAAGACCTACTGGACTTTGCTGAAGACAGAAAAGGCATGGCCATCTTCACTGATGTTAGCTTTCACATTCCCATGTTTAGAGAAGCCTAGTACCACTAGTAACATCCAGGAGGTGTATATTCTAAAATAAAGAAAAAAATCCACACATGCACAGTAAAGATCTAGTGCCGATCCTGACACTTCCTGATTGCTAATAAGGAAAAATTACAATCTGACCAGTGGGTACCTAAACCCAAATATTATTACTGTAGGTATGGGTATTCATTTCCAACAAATAGCACAACAAACACAGCCCTTTATTTGTCTCCACTTCTCTTCTGACAGATCCACTTCATTGCTAAAGGGGAGCACATTATTCACTGTGTAACTCACATAAACTTCACACTAATATATTTGCTGTTTCTTGTGACTACATGATTTTGTGCGTTGTAATGACTGGTGACAAACTGGAAGCATTTTCATCTTTTCTTAGTGCAAATACCAAAACCTTCAAAATGAGAGAATAAAGCCTTATATTGCCTTCTCAGTGCGGCTCTCAGTCTTCTACCTAGTCACACAAAAGAGGTCCCTTTTGCCTGTACATAACTCCCTCTGACCACAGCAGGACGTCTGCATTCAGAACCGGAACACAAATTGCAACCCGAAAGCAGCAAGGATGCCACCTTCTTTCACAATGCCTTCTCTGGGACCGTCCAGATTAAATATTTGTATAACTAACACAGTAAATCCCCTAACACTCCTAAACCTGAAATGTTACGAGCCTCCGGACTGCAGCAGAATTAACTCATCACCTTTGTTTGCAGACTGTTTTCCTACCATACGATCCTTTCTGAGCAGTATTCAGTATCTGAATGGAGCATATCCATATGCACCAATTCATCACATTTTATTAAAAAACAGACTATTTACAGGTTTGTATAACATACTATGAAAAGTAATCTAATTTTGAAACAGGAATCGTTAGTTATAAGGCTAGAGTTACTTATACCTAATTGATACTTAAAGAAGACTGTTCAACAGGACATATTCGGTGAATTTTGTGGAAAATCTTTTGTGTAATGTTAGGTGCGAACAGAATATACGCAGAAAAGTTCCTTACCAGAGATGACACAAAGACACCATATAATCTGAACTGAGAATTAGTGTTTTCAGGAAATCAAGGGCTTCCTGAATAATTAGCATACAGCTGCTAATCACCCTGTAAATTGTTGTTACAACCAGACATAACCCTGCCAATACACTTCACTAGAAATTATTTAAATTGCTTGCTCACTTTCAAATCCCTGTAAAAGAAAGATGATCAAAAAGAGATATAAAAAAGACAGGCCTAAACCAGAAAAAAACTCAGCTTTCTGACTAATTTGGGGGCTGAGTTTATTCTCAAGGCTAGAAAAATAACAGCTGAACAAATCCACGAGTTAAGTCCTACAGGACTTAGCCTTTTGCCAGATACAGTAAAAGCCTTTTTTTATTTCTGTCATGAGAGGCTTCTTTAAATCCTAACTAAAGTTAAATGAAATTCTAATATATAGAGAGAATTCTAAAATATACATAAAGATAGAGAGAGAAAATTCTAATGTTTAATATTACCACCTTCCCCTCCTCTGCTCCCTTATTGCCCTAAGGAAAACATGTGAATCCACTACCACATTTAAATCCTAGCTACCACCTGGGAACTTTAGGAAGCAGATGAGTGTTTTCAATCAAAATTCCTGTTAGGAATATTGTCAAAGCAAAATAAGCAGAGAAAATTATTTGGGAGCATTTGATGTTATCTTGCATTGCACTTCTTTATCATGCTTTGCCTACTAATAGAGTATATTTTTATTTTATGCAGCACCTTTCATCTAAGAGACAAGAAAATGGACAAGAGAGAGGAATTAAACTGTTTATGGAAAAAAAATTAAGCTTTTTTTCCATTAGATTTTTGAAAAAGAGAGTGAGTTAATGAGGCAGAGATATATACCAAGGCTGTCCCAGATGGTAAGCACTATACAGAAAAAAGCTGTTACATCAGAAGTGGTGTGAGTTTGTTAAGGCTCAGAGAGGAGGCTTATGAGTAAAGGCAGAAATAACATCAGAAAGTATTAGATGTGGTTCCCCTTGACTATACACTAGTTTTATTCATTTCCCCTTTGTGACAATCAGTGCCATCAGGAATGAGCATTAAAAGCTTATTGGTACTTCAGGGGCTTCTGCTGGTTTTACTGTTTTTGGCACTGTGTCCATTAGTAACTAGGCCTGGGGAAACCCATCCAGCAAACATAAGAATCAACAAAACCCTTCATCTAAAATGCAGATAAACTTGAATGTACCAATTTTAAACTCATTTCAAGACCATGGCAAATAGCTTATAATACCAAAAGTATTTTGCCTCATTTCCTGACAGTTTTCTTAACTAGAGCATCGATTGGGGTAAAATAGGGTATGAATTTTAAATGTAATAGATATCCTTGAATAAAACTAAACAGCTACACTTCAGAATAAAAATGCTTTCTTCCTATTTAGTTTAATCCATTTACTAGTCAGTTTATCAGCTATTTGTCTGAATCAAAACCAGAAAATAGATTTATCCAAATAAAGTTAAGATGATTTTAATCTAGAGTGCAGCATAAGTTTCCTTAGGGCTTGCCTTAAAAATGGAGCTAATCCATTTTACGTACACAAATGCCTTCCGTGTCAAATCTGTGTGTAGCAAAGCCCGAAATCAGATTGGTATATTTTGATATATTTCTTTCTAACATAGTTCCAATGAAACCTGAATTGAAATTTCCAGTCCAATTAATTGACTTGATTGCCTGAAACAACTGACGTCACAGTTTTTCCCAAACAAACACCTCAGAACATTTACTTCACATCTGAAGCAGCAACCAAATGATCCATGCAGTAGTAATACTATATGTAAGGATAATAGTAGAAAGGAGATGAAATCTTGTCATGACACACAGGAACTGGATAACTTGTTTCTGTACAGTTTTTGATACACTTCACAACAATGAGGATTTATTATATCTATTTTATATATGGGAAAATCAGACATATAGAAATGTCAAGTGAATTACAGAAAACTAAACAGGAAAACAAGATGCAGAACAATCACTAGAATTCTCCTAATAGTCATGAAATTTTCCCTTCTGAAATCTAAGTGTTGCAATCTGGTATTGTTGTGGTGTAACCCAGCAGGCAGCTAAACACCACACAGCCATTCACTCACTCTCCTCCCACCCAGTGGGATGGGGGAAAGAATCGGGGAGAGAAAAAAAAAGTAATATTCATGGGTTGAGATAAAAACAGTTTAATAGGACAGAAAAGGAAGGGAAAATAATAATAATAATAATGATAATAATAATATAAAAATGATAAAATAATATACAAAATAAGTCATAGTGATGCACAATACAAGTGCTCACCACCCACCGACCAATGCCCAGCCAGTTCCTGAGCAGTGGTCGCCACCTCCAGCCAACTCCCCCCAGTTTATATACTGAGCATGACATCACATGGTATGGAATGTCCCTTGGGCCAGTTTGGGTCAGCTGTCCTGGCTGTGCCCCCTCCCAGCTTCTTGTGCACCTCCAGCCTTCTCAGTCGGGAGAGCATGGCCTTCTCAGTTGGTAGAGCATGGGGAGCTGAGAAGCCCTTGGCTAGGGTAAGCACTACTTAGCAACAACTAAAACATCGGTGTGTTGTCAACATTATTCTCATCCTAAATCCAAAACACAGCACTGTACCAGCTACTAGGAGGAAAAATTAACTCTACCCCAGCCAAAACCGGGACAGGTATCTGTCCCAAACTGCCATTAGATTAAGAAAGAGAAGCCTATCCACCAACAATTATTTTTTAAAAAAGTTTGGGTTTTTGTTGGGGTTTTTTTTTTCAAATGTTTTTCTCATGATTGGTCCTAATACAGAAGGAACTTCGGTTTAAGCAGAGTGGACAAAAAGAAAACGTGAGTTATTTCTTTATCGTTGAGTTATTTAGGCAGAAAGGCATTCTCATCTTTGAGAAACGTTTAGATGTTTTCGTTATTATACTCATAACTCAATAGTGCTAGTTTCTTAATCTCCATTTCCATTCCCAAACAAGGGATTCGAATACCTATGCACATTTTTTCAGTCCCAGCAATATCAATGCAAGTACATTAAGAATTATGAACTTCATCTTCTGGGTAGGAATAGATTTAAGCACACATTTGAAGTGATTACCAAAAGAGTGTCATCAGGCTGGGACTTGGCTCCTCCAGTAACTCAGTTTGGCTTCTCAGCTTAGGCTCTTGTCATTGTGGAAGAGCCACAATTAGGGTCCAGATCATGGAGCGATATCAAGGTAACAGGTTTATTTACAGTTTTCTTCTGTTTTCACCTGTTTGACTGAGTTGTCAGTTACATTGCTGCATTATCTTCTCCATTGTGACTGGAGTGCTGTATTCACAGAAACTCCTTCTATGCCAGTAGACTGAGTTTCTGAATTTCTGGGTCCAGATATTATCCTATCCCTTTTTCTGACCCCACCAATCTTCTTTCCCTCTCCTCATAAGGAGCAGCAAGCCTGTAACATGGCACCTGGCATAGCAGATACCTGAACTAGACACCCCAAATGGCAAACTGCACATACCAGCCAACATAAATTAAGCATGAAGCATCCACATTCTGCTTTATCATTTTAGTATCTTTAGTATTTAGGAGTATCTCCTCTCCTTATTTTTTCTGATGCATAACTTGGGCAAAGTGATACCACTTCTTAAGGAATGTAACATGCAGACATCTGCTTTTGACTTTTTGTAGTATACAGTTGTCCCTGGACCCCTTCTGTGCAAGTCTGCATAAGCAGGTTTTGTAGCTATCTGTAGGTTTGGATGAAAAAATATTTGGAATTTACAACATTTACAACTTAACCTGTCCTTCATTCTCCCTGCAGTTTACCTCTGATGGCCTTTCCAACAGATGCTTTTGTCTTCAGTAAGGACTATAAAAATCTATGGTAAAATCTATGTCTCCCGCTTCTAACTTATAATATATAATCAAGAAACAGCACTGGGACTACAATCCAGGCTGTAATAAAGTATGAAATCAGATGTAAAAGATTAGATTACTATGACCTTACTCATCTTTCCTAATACACTTTTTTTCCCCATAGTTTATCAGTGTCCATAATAGAAAATGGCATAAAACTGAGACTTCAGTGTTTGCAAATTATGTAAAAGGCTAATTAGATTTAAGAGAAATACAATGCTGAAAAAGAGGATAGGTCATAATGTGTTTGAATAGAGGTATTTTAATATTTCTGCTAGGAGTAGAAAAATCCCAGATCAACGGCAGTAGTTCAATGCCTTATCTAAGACTACTACTGGTAGCTAAGAACTTGTGAGTTCTACTTAATTTATTGCTGGATGCACTAGAAATAATAGAATTATGTAATAAACAAGCAAGGTTAAAGCCAGGCTGACATTTCACTGACTTCCCTGTACTTGTTGGAAGATCAAAGTTTTTGTCATTTTGTCATTTTGTCATTTACCCTCTTTTGATATCATGGCATGACAAGCATTTGATGAGAACAAATATTTAAAGACAAGGTGCAAAAGCTAACAGGCCACAAATACAGCTCCTTTGCTTACATGTAAGTGTAGAAACCATTACATTCTTCTTAGGGGAGGGATGCTTGTTGCAAAATAAATTTGACTATGTTCTTTTCCTATTTAAAATATGTTTCTCTAAATGCCTGCAATTCATTTGTGGGAAAATTAATAGTGATAAACTTATGGACCCATGCAAAGCAAGGAAAGACTCATGAAGAAACAGACTGCAGCCTCTAGGGAATTATTTTATGCTTCCACTTCATATTATAAAAAGTAATACTTAGCCACACTCAACATTGCCAGGAACTATTTTGTCATAAAATCATTTCAAATGTGCAAACAGAAATGATGAGCTAAAATAAAACTGGCAAGACATAAAAGCTGCTTTCCAGTGTGCTCTGGTAACTGAGAGCAGAATCTGGTCTAAAGATTTTTGTCTCGTGCAGATTATAGGTTGAGAAGTAATTAAAAAGGCCCTGTAGTCTGCCTATCTTATAATTATGCATTTATCTGAGAAGCATAGGACTTTTTCAGTGCTGAGGATGCATGTCTGTATCATAAATAAAAACCTGCTAACGAGAAGTTTGTAGGACTAAAGCAATCCAATTAAATGTCTTATTTAATTAATGTATCCATTTACTTCTTCATTTAGCTACATGTCTTTTCTGTTGTTTTATTCTCTCTCTGCCACAATCATGTGTTTATGGGGGCGAAGGATTCAAGAGAGGAAACAGGAGAGGGGGACATAATTTTTGAGGTTGTTCCTCTGGAGGTCATAGGCCACTGTGTCATAAAATCACTTTCAGAAATCTTCAGGTGTTCTCTGACAACTTGTCATCTTTCTGGTCCCCATTACTCCCATGCAAAGACCATTGCAAAATTTCACTTCCATGGTAGGACTTAGCAAACATTTCCAAAAAACAGTTGTTGGGTTTTTTTTAATTTTCCGTGTTTGCTGGTTTTCCAAGTTTAAACGGTTTCCTAGTTCTACATATCTCTCTCTTTTCATAGGTAAGGAACTCTGCCAAATCCTGCTGGATTTCTACAAAATTGCTGAAAATGCATCCTAAAACTTTCCATCCATATACTATTTCTTTCTAGTTAGTTGGTACAGCTAATAATGAGTTCTTTGAAGAACAAGAAATATTTAAGAATGAGATTTTTGATATTCATTTTGATACCATTAAGTATCCTTTTCTCATTAGAAACTACAACTTCTTTCAAGGGTGAGGGGGACCATTTTTCAGAAGCTTATATCTGCATTTTAGGAAGGACACAGTCCCTGTCCTGAAACAGTGAGCAGCCAAATGAAAATCTACTTCTAGGAGAAAGGCAATTTGTTTTAGTGAAGCAATGACAATCATACTGAAAATGCTGCAAAGACTATGTATATTGGAAGGCCTGAGAGATAATGAAATACCCAGTAAATTTTACCAGAGGTAATTTGTCAGACTGAATGTCTACATTTGGGTGTCCAGCATCAAATGCTTTGTTTTTTGGAAAACATTGTACGTGAAAAAAAAGTAGAGTGCTTGCTCTGGCCAAAAACATTAAAAGAGGCAACAGTCTTGTCATACTTGAAAATTCTAATCCTTGATTTTTGCACAGTAAATTCCAAACCTTCTGTGATGAAAGTTATCCAGAAACAGTCAAAATTTCAATTTATAATTTAAAGAGACCCTTTAAAATGGAAAACAGAGAGGTGATTTGGTGATCCATTTTATTCTCTAATGAGGGCTTTGGGATTTGTTATCTCTCCTTGAAGCTGTTCTGTATTAGGGAGGCCGTCTCTGCTGAGGATACAGGGAATGTTTCTTCAGATTTCAGCATGTCAAACCAGCTGCATATGTGAAGCAGGATTATATAGACCAAACACCTGATTAGAGAGTTCCTCTCTCAAGTGGCATCATGACCCATCCCTAGCTCCTAATAATGAGGGAACTTTTCCCTTTCCACCTAAAAATAATCAGGCAACATTGAAAAACTTTTTTCAGTATGGTGCTTAAGTTACAAGCTCCTGATAATAAAATAACAAGCCTTAGAATTTTGAAAGCGCTCTAAAATTATTACATTAATGCACCCTACAATATATTAAACCCAGGATAAGATGTGAAGACTCAGCACAACAGTATGCTATAGAAGGTAAAAAACAGCTCTGCTGACTGCTTGGTGCTGCAAGTTTAAATTATACTCCAGTGTCTTATGCATCAGATTTGGGAAAAATACAAAGTATATATTTATCGTTGTTCCTCTCCACAAACCATTATTGTCCTTCCTCTTTTCCCACTGAATTTAAAAGTCCTACTTTCTTCCCCCAAAGCAAAATTAAGCCCTTGGTTGGGCTAAAAATAAGTCCTTCTAATTTAGTATTTTAACTTTGGAGTAAATACGTTAAGGAAGGAATGCCTGAGTGGCTTTCAAAATGAGATAGATTGAATTGACTAGCTCTCTTCCGGGGTATGTGCCTCTTTCACTAAAAAAATAAAATTGTTTTGCCAACTTTTTTCCTCAGCTGTAACCAAAATTACTGCGGAGTAAGTGTTCAGTCAGTTTATGGCAATTCTGCCTAAAAATCCTATTAAGCAATAATAGGATTTGTTCTCAACTGACAGTTTCTGTTTTGAAAATACACCCCTGTGTGCTCTGAATTATCAGAACAAATTTTGATTGATTTGTTTCTCATCTTTTTCCTTTGAAAATAAAATTCTTGCTCTTTACCATTTTAGCACATTTTAAGAGGTGATTAAACTGCAGCCACTCAGCTTGTTTTTCAGATGTATAAAATTTTGCCCACCAGGAGCTTAAATTATATGTCTAACTGCAACCAGAAACTATCCTGTTTGCAGTTCTTGTCCTTAAAAGAAACATTCACTACAAGTTACTGCAAGAAATTTATCTATTTATTTGTATTTTTAGAAATATTCTAGAGGAAAATAATCTATAAAGTTTTATTTTTCATATGTTCTATATATCAAAGAAAATAGAGAGTCTTTGAAAGAGAAAAAAAGTTTTTGTGTAAGATAAACAAGATAGTATCTACCCAGTCTAAAACAGACAGTATTTTTGCTTAGTGATTTTGAATGCTTATTAGGGAACACTTTATGAGTATGAACATTAAATCAATTGCCTTTCTTAATGCTGAAAATTTCATGCTTTAGCTTTCAAGAGGCTTAGATAGCTATTTCCAATCCATTTTTATAGAAGGAAGTGAATAACAGACTTAACGTTGTATTTCAGTTAGAAATTAAGAAAAAAAAGATAGGAGGAGGAAAGTGAAAGAAGGAAAGCAATGTTATTTCGAATAATAAATGTGCATCGTCCCACCAGTGGTTTTGTCAGCCAAAACAACTTTAGTCTGAGTTGAGAATTATTTTGCATACGTAGCAGCAGGGGTACAAACACAGCAGTTACGGAACATCCCTACTTGAAAGGTGTGATTTATTTGATAGATTTTCAAAGTATATATCAAACACATAAGAACTTCACATGTAAATTACACTAATTATATTAAATTCCTGCACCTTAATCAGAGTTCCTTCATGTGCCTCCTTCACTCTCTGGCTCTATGAAGTGCTGAGCACTGTCTGTGTCCATGGAGGCCATTACTACTGAAAGTAGATAATGAAATATCCTGTGGGACATTGCATTTCAAGACACACTGTTCAGATTTCTCAGTAACTCACTGGTGAATATTTTGCATCAGAGTAGGACATAACCTGTCCCCTCTTTTAGCTCTCTTTATCCTGATCTTTGACCTTCCATTTGCTAGCCAGTGGTTTGTTAGACAATAATGATTTTGATGAGAGTCTCCCTTTGGGCTTACGTGTTCTGTGGATCAAACCTCTCATATCCTCACTCAAAGCTTCCCTCCCCCTCCCCCCCCCCCCCCACTCCTTTTTTTTATTTTGGGGAAGTTTTTTTTTCTTTATGTTATCAGTCACAAAGCTGAGCCTTCACTTACGGAGGTGTACGGACCCCGTGGAAAACATAACTGACGGGGACTTGTTTGGTGCTGAGCCTTCCTCATAGTCCAAACACAAAGAAGAGAGATTTTTAGTTCGCTGAGATACAACCCGTTACAATAGCCAGGATGTTAAATATGCAAAAAGGAAATATCTGATTAAAAATATATAATTCAAATCACTCACCTTCTATAGGATTTGGGGGAAAAGGTGAATTTTATTTTTAAGGTTTGATTTTGTTGCTAAAGCTAAAAAACAGGTTTAAATTAGGGCATAAGATCTGCCACAAAGATTGACCGTTTTCTGCCATACAGATTGACTACTTCTTCTAAATATTATCTCTAAGGCTAAGATATAGATTTTCATAAACCACCATTTTTTCTCCCCCCCCCCCCCCCACACCCCCCCCCCCCCCCCCCCCCCCCCCCAATTACTTGTTGTGTTGTGCAGGAAGTATTTCTTTCCTGTGAAGTAATCCTGAATCAGCAGCTGACTACTTGCATCACAAATGATAACAGACCCCTCTCATCCCTCCCTTTCCTTCAGGAAGGAACTGAAGAAAATTTGTGGCCCTCTTTGTCTGCTATATCTTCCTTTTTTTATGACGTTTGACATTTCTAAAGCTAAGTCTTATTACAGGCTATTACCTTGTGACTGTGAGCTGAGAAGAGTCCTTATGAAAATCAGAGAACACAAACATATCTGTAAATGCAAACACAGAAATTGTGAACATGGGAAAGCAAGAAAGCATCTAGTGAAATTTTAGCATATTTCTAAACCACTAAATAAAAGATGAAATAGCAGGCGAAGGTGGAAAATTAAGTCAGGAACAAACAGGGATCCATCTAATGCACCCTAAATATTTCTACAGTTTTGAACAAAGAGAGTTAAGGGTTATTCTTTCTTCTTATAAATTAAAAGTCAACGTCTTTGCTCTCAGAAAAACACAGAAGTTAATAATTAGAATCCAATACTAGAAAATTTTGAAGAAGTATAAAGGGAGGCATTTAGTCTCTCTCATTAGCTTTTATTAACAACCTTCTGCGTTTGTGAAATCAGTGTAACAAGTTACAAATGATGCATGAAATTAAAAATTTCTGTTTACCCTATAGAGTTTTCATCCATGGTTGGCAATGCCCCGCTGCAATATATGTAGTAATAGGTTGCCAGACCTAGCCAAAACCCCTCCAAAAAATGTGCTTTCTTGGTCTAAAAAGAACTGTGAAAATGTTGTGGGCTTCTTTTTTTTTCACACAAACTATTGTTTTTCCTTTGTACAGGAGCAAGTTTACCATGCCTCTCAGTGACCTCATGAAATAAGTACAGCCCAGAAACCTGCATGCAGCGTACAGGCTGAAGGGCACTGGACAGTAGCAGGCATCAGGCTGATGCTCAGATCAGAAAACAAAACAAAACAAAATCTAATATTTGCAACATACTGTCTCACTAGACCACATGTTAAACATGTCCATAAATCCAGGGCTTACTAGGCCAACACTCAGCAAAATGGTTCTGTGCCTTCCTGGTGGATGATGGTGACGTTTAAAAGAAAGACTTCCTTTGATACATTGCATAGTTTCTGACAGGAAAAATACCTGTAGATCTTTAAGCAGTGCTTTCAGGATAACCATGCTTTCTAAGAGACACAAGATCTTAACTCACTACCCCAAATTCAGCTGCACTGAATCGAAATGGTTCCTTTCAGTCCTTACACATGCTTTCAGTCTGTCATCATGTGAATTGTGTACATTACATGTCTTTCTATGGCTCCATGTTCATGTAGGAGATTTTTTTTTTTTCTTCCCACTGTTTCTTCTTTCATTAATCTCCCTCCAGGTATTCCTCATGAACAAACTGAGCATTCTAAATGAAAGATTTTGATCCAGAAAATGCAAAAAACCACATTATTTTCTTTTCCTTTAAGGTTTTTAGGTTGCAGCCTCTTTCCAAATTGCTTCTGTGTTTGTAAACATTTTTATCCATAGCTGAAATTTTGCCTTAGAGTTGGAAATTTCTTTCTGTTCAATCACTATTAGAACAGGATTAAAGAATGAGATCAGAAGGCATTATCTAAGTTATGAGGTCTTTAGAGGGCCAAATGATGCATAAAAAAAAAGTATCAGGTAACTTAAATTTTCCCCACCATTACTCTTAACTATTACTGCTTCTTTCTTGGACTTTCTTGTGCCTGAATTTGATAAACACATGGAGGCTTAGGCAACAGTGTCAGTTTTCAGTGCTGGCCCTGACAGCTGTTTCCATAACAAGCTGCAGTAACTTCCCATCTCTTCTTTGTTTTGGGGTAGCAGTAAATAAACCAATGAATATAAACCCAGTTATGAATAAACACAACTGTTTGGTGTTCAGTGCTGAACAGTGAGAAGCGCACATATGAGAAGAACCTGTTCATTTGTGTTGCACAAAACGTCCGGCTATTTTGTAGTTTATTACATTTAGGCATAGTACTTTGCCTTACTCCTTGTTGAACTGAATCTTGTTAATTTTTAAGAAATATTTTTTCAGTTAACTATAACTTTCATTAAGATTGTCCAGTGTATATTAACAATAGTTTTGATAACTTTGTAAAAAAAAAAATAGTTATCTGTTTTTTCAGTCCCAATGGACAATGACACAAAGTAACAAGAAGTGCAAAAAACATTTTCTGTGTGTATAAACTGTTGTCAAGGACATACTTTTCTTTCTTCCTTCCATGTTCCTTCTGTACAAGACATTTTCTTATTCTGTCTCTTTTTTTGTTTTGGCCTCCTATAAATTCTAGTGCTATACAACAAAAATTTCCTTCTGTCAGTTGACTCAGTATATGTATTTAACATGTGCTAAGCACATTATTAAATTGATATTAAATCCTACTTAATGAAATCTTCTTCCAAAGGAGAGACTAAACAAAATAAAAGACATCGGCAGGTTACTGAAAAGATATTTGAACTTCAGTTGGTGAAATCTTCATATTCCAAAACTTACACTTTTAATATATGCGTTGTTACTACCTACTATACTTAATATAAAAATCTATAACTTTTCCTAATGTATTCGTGCATAACAATGACAGTGAAGTGATTCTTTCCTTAAACTTAGTGGAACACAACTGATATTTTTATCTTTTACTACAAAAGAGTGCAGCCAAATTGTTAAGGGCAAATGCTTGATGGATTCCTTTTTTACAGAACAGCAGAATAGCCAAAGTGCCTTGTTATTCTGAGTGTTTCTTCACCTTGCTGTCCAAAGGATAGAGCTATTTTTAAAATTACTTTCCTTTGTGTGAGAGATGTAGTGCTGTGCAGCTTTTTAGTATTTATTTCTCATTTACAGTACTTGTTATGAGAAAAGAAAGCAAATAACAAAATGCATACACTTACTCCCGTAGAAAGCAATAACAATATTTCTGGCTGTATTAAATCTTTTATAGCTCTGTAAGTTCTCAGGCTCCTGAAGAGAAATAAATTCCAGTGCAATTATGCAAACCCATAAATACGTAGGTAGACAGTAGATAGCTACACGTTCTGCTATGGGTAGTGTGCTTCTGCTACTTATGTTTCAAGGAAACTGATGTGACCAAAGCAGAATACACATTCCAACAAAAAGCAGATAAACCTATTATTAAAAGGTTTAGCAGCAGAACTATATGGGATGTGCCTTGGTGATCAACACCAATTGTCAGGTATCACCTTAAAAATAAAGTGTTGCAGCCAGTCAATTCACAAAATTCCTCAAGGCTATTAGGGAGGAAGAAGGATAGACAAGTGATCAGTCCATCTTAAATATTCCTGTGATATCCATCACTGTTGTATCTTATTTCATTTAGGAACTCAGGACTTCCACAATCATCTCCTCTTACTGTAGATAACCACATTATTTGAATGATTCGATAAACTTACCAAACTCCACCTTAAAAAAAATGTTAGGTGTCTTATGCCTGTTACTTTTATTGGCTACTGTTCCAAAATTGCATTTTTATGATTGCCAAAAAGTCTCTTCTGCTTTTTTTTACTTAAATGTATTCCTGTCCAGTTTAACAACCAATTATAGCTATGCTAGAACTATCATTTTGTTTGAACAGCTGTTGTACCTCAGCTACTGTGTTTGAAGAGAACAATCATGTGCCCTTTATACCTTCATTTTGCTAAATAAGCCAGTCTTTTGGTGTCCTCTTTTAGAAAGGGTACATTCTTCCCTATATTATTCCAATAGAGGGAATTTTGCATTTTTTCCAGCTTGACTATGAGTGAACAGAACTATACTTAGTATTGTAGATGACGAATCATCAGTGCATGACAATTCCTCTCCACACATGCAGATGTATCTTTCCTGATGTACTCAAGAACTGCTGTCACCTTTTAGTTGTTATATCTCATTGCTGATGCCTTGTAATCCTATCATTGATTCCAAGCCTTCTTCACTTAGGGTTTTGGGTTAAGTTTTAGCTAAAGCATATGGTCATACTTTTATATTATTGAGTTTAATTCCTGCTCTGTTATTGCAGACTCTGAGGCATACAGGACGGGGTTATATAGGAAAGGTCATCCCTCCAATATGATATTTTAATCTTCCTCTGTATTGACAATGTCTCCCAACTTTTTTTCACAAAAAAAATTACATCAACTTACTACTCCCTTTTTTTTTTCCCATCAAAGTCATAAAAATACTAAATAAGGTCCTCTTTAAGATCTGACCTTCAAGAATTTCACTAGTAATCTCTTCTTTTTTTGGACACAAATAAATTCCTCTCCTTCAGCTAGTTTTTTCCGCACTTTATCATTCTTACAAAAAGCCTGTTTTCCTCATTTTAACCTAATTTTTTCAACATTGTACTGCATTAAATGCTTCACTAATGCCAAGATAGATGAGATATAGACCATTTCTCTTTACTGTAAAACTCAATTGTCTTATAAAGACACAAGAGTACTCTGTTGAAATAGTCTTCATAAACCCAGTTGGGAATTAAAGCATCTGAAACATATCTACATTTAGCAATCTATTCCCCCCTTTCTCCAGGACTGTAAATAGATGCCTATATTCTTTTATCCTTTCTTTACTGAGCCTTAGTGTCCTATAGGCTTAAATTAACTGTCCACACATAGTTAGGTGTGCTTGCTTGGAAGAGAAAGACACCTTCTTCCTCAGGCCTTATGTTGCTTCCTCAAGCCTATTCTGTTGTAAGATTTAGGAACCCTGGAGAAGGTAAGTTACACATAACAAGAACTCTTAAGTTGTAGTGACAATATTTTTCATGATAACCTACTGGTCAGAGCGCTCACCTACAGAAAATAAGCCTATGTTCAGCCTGAGAAAGAAGTAACATCTCAGAAAAAAAAAAAAAATCCTTAATCTCCTTGCAATAGACAGGCTCTGCCTCTTCTGAAGCTGAGCCACTGGAAAGCCAGAAATCAATGAATTCAGGTCATACTGAAGAAAACAAGGGCAGCCTAGATCTAGACAACTGTTTAGGGCTGAAAGTGTAATAGAAAGATTCTGGGCTCTGTTGACACAGATCCTGTCTTCGACAGATATCACTGCAGGTAAGAGAATGCATATTTCAGATAACTAGCTCTGGAAGCCCACTTTCATTCCTGTGCCTTGACTGCCTCCAACATTAGGTAAGAGATGGACACCCTCATGTCTTGCTCTCCCCCACATCCTATGGCCCATGCACTCCAGGAATTCATCAGCCTAACTCCAAGTGATAAAGCAGCAGCTGCCAGGAGGGAATGCTCTAGGGAGCATGAGGCTATTGATTAATAGGTTATTATTCCAGAGATTCCACTCTATTAAGTACCCATTAACAGTAGGCAGAATGCCCCATAGGGTCTTCGTTAGATGAAGACTGCTGCTGTCTTTTTTCCTGATCTTTAAGTTTTCAAAAGGCAGATGTTTAACTCCAGAGGTGGTCCAGATACGTTCTGGAGATACCTAAGGACCATTCAGAGTCAATGGAAAGAGACATCTAAACTATGTGGTACTGCTTTCATTCTCGTGCAGTTCTCTTTCTTTCCAGTGACTTCAGTCAGTGGCATTTAGCAGACAATGGGAGGTGGAGACTGTGTTGCTCCCATCACCATACCAGGTCACAGGCACTGCCTACAAAGGTACATTAACAGAGCAATTTTTACTTTGTCTAAATATGTTCTAAAGACATATATATGAATGAGCTTCTAGTTAGCACATCAGCAATTTTCAAGGCAAAGTAAACTATACTAAAATTGATAGCTTTATTAAAATGCCTAATTTTTTTTTATTATTTTATGCTGAGGGGTTTTTTTCAATTTTATTCTGAATTTCAATATTGGTGTATTTTGATTTTTTTTAGTTTCATTTTAATAAGTTTTTAAAAAGAAAACCTGAGAAGGCAACTTAATTAAAAAAATTACAGAAAGAGAAAGCAAATGTTTTTCCAACCATGTTACTGATATAGCATGTATAGATATTCAAAGAATCGATATCTAGGCTACATTGGCCACACTTATTGTATTTGATGTAGGTGGCAAGTTTTTGGTAGCAGCAGGGGCTGCAGTGAGAAGAGGCAGGGTCTGCCCCGTGCTGGACACAACCGGTTCCAATCCATTCCAGCTGGCTCCAAGGAACCCACCACTGGCCAAAGCTAAGAACATCAGCCAAGCTGGTGGTGCCTGTGGGGAAACGTGTTGAAGAAAAAATAAAAACAGTTGTGCAGCAGCTGTGAGAGAGAGGAGTGAGAGAAAACATGAGAGAAACAGCCCTGCAGACACCCAGGCCAGAGAAGAAGGAAGGGGAGGATGTGCTCCAGGCACCAGAGCAGAGATTCCCCTGCAGCCCATGGAGAAGACCCTGGCTGGAGCAGTTCATGGAGTGCAGCCTATGAGGAGGGACTCTACCCTACTCTGTAGCAAGAGGACAGTGTTAGGAGGAAAGAGCGGCAGAGAAAAATTGTTGTGAACTGACTGCTACCCCCATTCCCCAATCCCCTGCACTGCTCGAGGAGGGAGGAGGTAGAGGAGTCAGGAACAAAGCAGAGAAGTTGAGGCTAGGAAGAAGGGAGGGGTCGGGGGAAGGTGGTTTTAGTTTTTCCCTTTGCTTCTCACCATCCTACTCTATTCTTAATTGGCAATAAATTAAATTAATCTTTCCCAAGTTGAGTTTGTTTTGCCTGCGATGACAATTGGTGAGCCATCGCCATCTTTATCTTGACCCATGAACTTTTTCACCTTATTTTCTCCCCTTCTCTTGCTGAGGAGGGGGAGTGAGAGAGCAGATGGCTGGGTGTCTGACAGCTGGCCAAAGTCAACCCATCACATCTACATTACTGGATAAGATATTGCTTTATATGCTAGAGTTAACTGGCTGTAAAACTCCTCAGAATTAATATAGACAAGGTTTTTAATCCAGCTTTTCTTGTGTCCAGGGTTCTTGAAATAAATCTGGACCCTCAAAGAGAGAGATTTATTTGGGCTTTTTTAAATAAACTTCTGAACCTGCGTCTCTGACTTCTCTCCCCCTTCACATTTTCAAGCCTGTATATGCCCCAGAATACTTTTGGTAGGAATGCAAAGACAAAAGGGAGGTAAAATTTGGCCCTCCAGCCATCACATTATAGACATTTCTACAAAATCTAGTCATATATAAGCATGATGATAAATCCATACAGAGGAAGTATTCTGCTTTACTTGTCATATATGGATGCAACTTAAAGGAGTCTAAAATATTTTCGAAAAGAGCAATCTTTTTAAGCTGTTTTCTTTCTCAAAATATTTGCAGTTACATTTGTTGGGAATGGAAATAATCAAAAAATTCCATCCTGGGGACAGTCATAGAATGAGTGAGTCACTAACAAACAATTTCTTTTAGTCTGCTGAAGGAGAAATTGTTTTATTAGTTTACTATACACTTAATTCCCACAATCTACCTCTGAGGATCTTGGGGATATTTCATTCATATAAATGAATTTCCTGTAGAAAATTCTGTCTAATCACACATAGTTCTTCAGTTTTACATAAGAGACAGTTTATGTCTTCACTGATTTACCTTCTCTAACTGTGGAATGCTAATATAAACCTGGGAAGAGAAGGTACGGGACCCTAATCTTAATCCATCTAAATATAAAGCCAGATTTTGAAGTTACTTTTACTCAAGGGCTATTCTAAATAGTTAGATATTTCAGTTACTTGGTCCTCATTTCACATCTACTAAAACTGTTTTGTCACCTAGAGGATTTTGGAGCATAAAAGTCACATCAACAATTGCACATCAATCCAGAGTTCAGGATGCAAGAGGGAGTTTTAGTTAAGCTGATTTTAAAAGCAGTTCATGGTAACTGCCCCTTGCAAATCTTCCCAACTGTACCAAAAAAGGTGGCCTAAGATGTTTACTTGAAATGTACTGCAATGCCCGTGCAATCTACAATTCAAGGTCATCTCCTTAGGTAGACTGATCTCCTTGCATTGCATTTATCTAGATAAAATGTAGATATGAATATGTGTATATTTATATGCAATGTGTTAAATCTATATGTACGTGTTTTATAAATATTTATACACATACATATGTATATATGGCTGGACGGTCACACTCAAAGAGTTGCAGTCAACGGCTTGATGTCCAAGTGGAGGCCAGTGATGAGTGGTGCTCCTCAAGGGTTTGTATTGAGACCGGTGTTGTTTAACACCTTTGTCGGCGAAATGGACAGAGGGTTTGCGTGCACCCTCAGCAAGTTTGCCAACGACACCAAGCTGTGTGGCGTGGTCAACATGCTAGAGGGAAGGGATGCCATCCAGAGGGACCTTGACAGGCTAGAGAGGTGGGCCCGTGCAAACCTCATGAAGTTCAACAAGGCCAAGTGCAAGGTCCTGCACATGGGTTGGGGCAATCCCAAGCACAAATACAGGCTGGGTAGAAAATGGATTGAGAGCAACCCTGAGTAGAAGGACTTGGGACTGTTGGTTGATGAGAAGCTCAACATGACCTGGCAAATGTGCACTTGTAGCCCAGAAAGCCAACTGTATCCTGGGCTGCATCAAAAGAAGAGTGACCAGCAGATCGAGGGAGGTGATTCTCCCCCTCTACTTTGCTCTTGTCATACCCCACCTGGAGTACTGCATTCAGCTCCGGGGCCTCCAACATGAGAAGGACATGGATCTGTTGGAGCAGGTCCAGAGGAGGGACACAAAGATGACCAGAGGACTGGAGCACCTCTCCTATGAAGAAAGGCTGAGAGAGTTGGGGTTGTTCAGCCTGGAGAAGAGAAGGCTCCAAGGAGACCTTATAGCAGCCTTCCAGTACCTGAAGGGGGCCTACAAGAAAACTGGAGAGGGACTTTTTACAAGGGCATGTAGTGATAGGACAAGGGGTAATGGCTTTAAACTGAATTAGGGTAGATTTAGATTAGATACAAGGAAGAAATTCTTCACTCTGAGGGTGGTGAGGCATTGGAACAGGTTGCCCAGAGAAGCTGTGTGTGCCCTATGCCTGGAAGTGTTCAAGGCCAGGTTGGATGGGGCTTTGAGCAACCTGGTCTAGTGGAAGGTGTCCCTGCCCATGGCAGGCGTGTTGGAACTAGATGGTCTTTAAGGTCCCTTCCAACCCGAACCATTCTATGATTCTATGACATGTACATATATGAAAAATCAATGTTGTAGTCCAGTGAAAAAGGAAATAGTAAATCTCTAGTGTTTGAGCATACTTGATATACCAGCTTGATTTCTGCATTCCTGTCACATACTATCAGCCATTAGTCTGAACACAAGCAAAACTGTCCAATAAAGGACATGAGGTGCCTTTAATTTTGAACTCATTTGCAATATGTTTTACATTACTCTGGTATTTTTAATATAGTCTTTCATTAAAACACCCATAACAGCCCATCATTCTTTGACAAGGTGAAATGTATAAATAGACTATGATAGTGCAATAACAACTACTAAAATGTTTAAATGATTTATTTAATTTAAATTTTCCAATGAGAAGTAGAGGTAGATTAAAATTTTAGTGCTGAAACTGCTTCGGTTGGCACCATAGGGAAACAAGAATGAAAAAGCTGGAGATAGCAATCAGAAATCCAGACTGAGTGTTTGTCCACATAAAACCATTAAGTAAAGATAACAAAGAAATAGTTTCGACACAACACCCGCTACACATTTCACTTCCTAGGTCCACTCTTTTCAAACCAAACCCTTCTTAATATAGCCATAGCCAATATTTCCTCTTTATTGCATTTTTATGCTATCTCATTCAGGCTAATGATAGCTGATTGTTTCCTATTACCTGTCCCTTTCAGGGAGTTACTCTTCCACAGAATCTTCACCAAAGGTCCACTTTTCACGCTTCCAACTGTCCCAAATCTCTTTCTCCTACATTTCTGGGATCCCAGTTCACCCAGTCACAAAGCATGAGCCAGCTCTAGATTCATCGCTGGTTTTTCATTACTGCTAAATTACTTCAAAGGTGAGCAACTATCATTAGTTTAATGGAAACAGTGAGCTCTAGCCTTCCAGTAGCTTCTGTTGGTAGGCTGCAGCTATGAATACTCATACAGGTGGATGCCTATTGCATAGTGACTAGCTCTGTCACACATCTATTATGCAATTCTAATTACTTTCATGTTCTTGACCCAATTATTGTAGTAGGTGTATTTCCAAGCCCTCAATTACAAACTAGACAGATGACAGGGCGTTCAACTTTTAATAGTGATGTAGAGGCCACATATTCAGCAAAAAGGTGGAAAGAGCCTTTCTTTCTCTTTTGTTCAGCCAGCAGGGCTTACTCTCCTTACATTTCTAACTGCACATCAGTCATGCCCAGCTATTATACTTCAGATTAATTTTTCCATGTATACCACTGTTTAAACTTAGATAATAATACTAAGGCTGTATATACTACAATTGTTCTTATAGCTTTTCACAAACATGTCTCAATAATTAATCCTGTAATTAGGAACTGCAGAATAAGTAACTTCTTTATTACTGATATATGATCATACACCTGATGAATAAGATTCTTGTAATTGGATAAATTACAAGATTTGGATAAAAAATAAATAATATTGAACAAGTTCTGTATCCTCTTCATTAATAACCACTTCCTTGAATTTTGTAACACATTCACATTTATCAGTAAAGATTTGATCAGTGATTTGAAAGAAAAATAAGACCAAAACCATTCCCATTGACACAACAAGTTAATGGCTCTTTCTTCATTATGTTTTGGGATATATTATCTAATTCACATTCAATCCACTTAATATGTGTCATTTTTCTTTCATACTATTCCAGATTCTTAATAAAAATGTTGTATAGTAACTCCAATGTGTTAGAGAGATTTAATTATCATTGTGTTAATAAAATACAAATTTGTAATACTTAGCATTTCAGTAAAATTACATACAGCTAGTTTAGTGGAATCAATTTTCCATAAACTCATATTGAATCTTTAATTATTATTATTTGTGTATACAGTTTATTTTGTATGAAAGAACTGCAGTCATCCTGATCATTAAAATCATTTGTATCTAGTATCATTTTTCATGCAATGCTCTGTAAATAACCAGTGATCTAGGGCTTTAACCACCTTGATATCTGCTGGAAGGACATCACAGTGGGGCACAAGAAACCTAGGAGGTTTCTGGAGTCCGCTGATGAGAACTTCCTGACATAGGTGATTGAGGAGCCAACACAGGGGATGGAAGAAAGTGCTCTGCTGGGCCTGATACTTACAAAAAAGGAAGAGCTGGTTGTGGGTGTGAAAGTTGAATGCAACTTTGGTGCAGTGATGGTGAGGTGGTAGAGTTCAAGATCCTAAGAGGAGGGAGCAGGGCAAAACGAAGGACCACAGCCCTGCATTTTAGGACAGCAGGCTTTAACCTTAATCCATCAGCATTGTATTCAAGGTGGAGCCCAGCACAACTTGCAGATAAAAAGACCAGTTACTTGAAAATTAACCCAGCAGAGAAAAACCTAGTCTATCAATTTCACTAAATACTTATTTTAATAAGATGAAATAGAGCAAAGAAAAGTTACCTTAAAGGTGAATAAACATATAAATTAGGTCAAGAGGGACTTAAAACTATAAAATCCTTTAAAATCATGCTAAGTTGAGTCAACAGTGGGCCCTGGCAGCAAAAAGGGCCGACTGTGTTGTGGGGTGCATCAAGCACAGCATAGCTAGCTGATTGAGGGAGGTGATTGTCCCACTCTACACTGCACTCATGCGGCCCCACCTCAAATACTGTGTGTAGTTTTGGGTACCTCAATATAAGCAGGACATCAAACTATTAGAGTGTGTCCAGAGGAGTGCGACCAAGATGGTGAAACATTTGAGGACAAGACAAGAAGAGCAGCTGAGGTCACTTGGTTTGTTCAGCTTGGAGAAGAGAAGGCTGAGGGGTGACCTCATCACGGTCTACCACTTCTTCAAGGGAGGCAGAGGAGGGGGAGGTGCTGATCTCCTGGTGACCAGTGACAGGACATGAGAAAATGGAATGAAGCTGCATCAGGGGAAGTTCAGATTGGACATGAGGAAAAGATTCTTCACTGAGAGGGTGGTCGGTCACTGGAACAGGCTCCCCAGGGAAGTGGTCACGGCACCAAGCCTGCCAGAGTTCAAGGAGTGTCTGGACAATGCTTTTAGTTATATGGTTTAGTTTCAGGTAATCCTGCAAGGAGCAGAGCTGGACTTCATGATCCTCATGGGTCCCTTCCAACTTGAGATATTCTATGATTCTATGATTCTAAGTTAAACAGTGACTGACATTGACAAAACAAAATAACAGTTAAATCTACTACATATGGGGAAAAAAATGATTGAGGATGCATCTAACTCTGATTTCTCAGAAGAAAATGAGGCTCCTGAGATTCAATATTTATCAGTGTAAGACATCAATGCTGACTTTTGTAGAACTTCAAGAGGACAACAAAACATTAAATAAAGATATTAAATAGCACTAAAAGCAATAAAGCCAGTCTGTCTTATGCTAGACATCTCAAACTGGGGATGTTTAACCCCAATGTATATGAAGCTGATACCTCAGAGGATACATTTATATCTCTGATGGGAACCTCTATTATTTGATTTATAAATTTGTTACATTTTACTGTGAAGTTCTACTTCTCAGAGAGCAACATTTTAATGCTGCTTTAAGAGTAAACTCAGTGACCTGTCACACTGGAATATTACCTGGCCTTGAATGATGCCATGAATGCATATAAGGTTCTTCCCTCATACAGAAGCCGGGTTTGTATCAGGGCAAACCCTACACACAGTGCCCACTCTGTGTTACAGTATGGACACCGTAAGTCATGCAGTGACAGAATATTTCAGCATTCATGCAAATACATTTCCTGTCTTAAGTCCTGAAGCTGCTGGCCATGCTGACAACTTGTGTAAAGGGAGGATACAATATCCCAATACACTAAGCAAGCATCAGGAGCTCAGAGTAACAACTTTTTAGCATAGGTAACAAGACAACTAGATGTGCAAGAGACTTTTCTTTCCACTGATTTTCCCCTCACCTCTGAACCTCCCCAATCTCTTTTCACTGTTTAATTTTAATTGAATTGAAAAGGAACACCACCAACTTAAAAATCATTTAATCTCTTTGGATTTTTTTACTATGCTATTTTTGCAAATGATATCTTAATAAAAATCGATGTGATTAAATGGATTTCTTCCTATCATACCAGTTAATGTATTTTATGCATTTCACACCATCTTTTTTTGCATAAGCTGCAGTCAGTTTTATCATTTTCCCTGTATAACCAGCACATCCATATATAGATAATGTGAAAACATGGGTTTTTTCTTTCTCCAGCTAAGCAACATACATGGCACTGGAAATGAAAAGGAGATTCAGAATTTCCAGCTGTCTTTAAAACTGTCTGGATGTCAAACAGAGAGTGCCTTTCAAATACTTACATAAGATTCAAATCTTTCTAGCCTTCAAAACCTTCAGGAAAAGGAAGCCCTGAATCTTCTCAGAATGTCTGGAGAGGGTCCCAGATTGATTACTGTTTAGGTCAATTCTCCTTTATTTATGGTTTGCTTTAGAAAAAAAATTATTTCCTTTCTCTCTCTCCCCTCCTACTTTCCTCTTCCTTGCCTTCTAATCCTTGATATTAGAGGTGTGTCATCCTTTTTTCTCTCCTTTTCATCTCTAAAAGCTACCTGTTGCCATTCTATCAGTCTGACACCCACATAATTCCTCAGGTCACATCATAAATATATTTCTAGCGTAGTGCAAGTACAGCCTGAAATGCATGAAAGGTCTATGAAATACAGTCCTGGATACCACTTCCTTAGGGCTCCATGTGGTGTAAAGAGTCAAGATTTATAACAGCCTCAGCCTGCAACTCTTACTCTGCATCTAATGTGGTTCTTTCCTTAAAGAATCAGCATAGGAAATTTACAGTCTTAATCTTAGGAACATTACTACTGCAGGGGTGATGAGAGAGCTGGTGATGGAAAATAATGCTTGGACAATGGTGGATCATATCTGAGAAT
This sequence comes from Pygoscelis adeliae, assembly GCF_000699105.1. Classification (NCBI taxonomy): domain Eukaryota; kingdom Metazoa; phylum Chordata; class Aves; order Sphenisciformes; family Spheniscidae; genus Pygoscelis; species Pygoscelis adeliae. Next base: position 2,416,629 of record NW_008824044.1, read on the forward strand.
ATTAATAAAGTAAATTAAAACAAAAGCAAAGTGGCACTTCAAGTGATTTTCTTTCACAGTAGACTTTTAACTGGGTAATGTTTCTAAAGTTTGCCTATGTCAAGCTATGGGTCATAACACTCAGCAGTCCTTAAAACACCTGGGATCTGAATCTAGAAAGTTGTTTCTTTGGATTATGATTGTTTATTTCTTATAGGTTTTATAGCATGTGGAAGCCTTTTACAGGAATGATTGCCAAAATTATCTGCATTCATGGATTTAAACATTTTAATGAGAAGGAGCCCCCATTTATCATCATTGTTAGCATATCATGTAAAGAATGGCAATAAAGTTACCAGGTAATACTCCCAAGCATCAGTCTGTGCATGGTTTAGGGAAAATGTCCTTTGAAACAGCAGACTTAGTAAAGTATATCCTCAGGGATCCTTTGGATGCTTCTGAGGATTGCTACTGCTTCCACATGCTCTGGAATTTAAAGTCTATCTGGGTGCTTTAAATTGTAAGGGTCAGCCAGATGCTCCACCCATCTTTATGCCGTGTTCTACAAGTGTCACTGTTTTGACAGACTTTGGCTGCTCCTTTATTGCAGTGAAGGAGTTTGTTCAGGGCCTGGCATTATACTTAAATGAGGAAGGAGACAGTAACAATAAGTTAATTACAGACAAAGGTGCAGGCACTTCAGAAAATTTTAATGACCTTTTATGGCATCTTCAGATGCCTTGGTACCAGGAAAAATAAGCTCTGAGTAACAAAATCATTAATAAAAGGTCATAGTAACAACTAATGACCTGGAAACATTTATGGTTAAAGTGGATAATATTCCTATCTAGTAAAAGCAAGAAAACACAAGTTCAAGCTGGAAAAATTGCCTACGGATACACAACACACAAATGAAACTCACCTTGGAAGGGTTCAAATTCCACACATTAAACATAACTAGTTTTGCACTGAGGCACATAGGTTACTCACATACACATCCCTGTAGCACCCAAAGTTCAGTCATACCACTGGCAGGAATAGTACTTTCTGCTGTCCCTTCAAGGACAGTGCAAGAGGTGACCAGCTTTAAATCCACGAGATGCCATGGATGCCTTGATGGTAAAACAAGTCAATGCTGTGTCAAAACACTAGAGATTAGAACCACACAGCATCGCTTCAATAACCACAGAATCACAAAATAACAGCTTCACAGAAGGGTTGAGGTGGGAAGGGATCTCTGGACGTCACCTGGTCCAACCGCCCTGCTCCAACAGGGTCACCTAGAGCTGGTTGCCCAGGACCACGTTGTAGTGACATCATTATGTGGGGCAACATAACAGAGGAACAGTTTGAGAAAGGGAAAATAATAAACCAGATCATTCTGAAAGCTTGTTTTGCCTTAAAACAAAGCAAGGTCAAAGGACTTGCGGGGGAGATCCTTGTTCTTAGGATAAAATGGCAAGACAAGCACCATATTTTAATGGATGTGATCAACAAAATAACAGCCATGACTCCACCAGCTAACAAAAAAAGAAACACAAACTTTCTTATGTGTTTTGGGTTTCTTGAGAATGCATATTCTGAATTACAGTCAGATGGTGAGCCCTCTCTATCAAGTGACCTGAAAGAACTGTTTCAACAGTGGCCCTGAGCAGTGACAAGCCTTTGAACAGATCACAGACAGTTTGTGCAATAGACCTTGAGCCAGTCCAGACAGGGCAAGAAATGAGAACCTTGCTTTGCACTGCAGCCAGGGAACATGGCTCCACGTGGAGCCTCAGCCCAAAAGACCATCCTGGGCCTTGAAAAACAAGTTTTGTGGCAACATGGCACGCCAGAAGGAATGGAATCAGACAACGGGGCTTAGTTCCGAAACAAGGATCACCTCTCTCAACCTGTTGGCAACACTCCTCCTGATGCAGCCCAGCATACTGTTAGCCTTCTTTGTGGCAAAGGCACATCACTGACTCATGTTCAACTTGGTGTCTACCAGGACCCCCAGGTTCTTCTCTGCAAAGCTGCTTACCAGCTGGGCAGCCCCCAGCATATATTGGTGCATGGGGTTGTTCCTTCCCAGGTGCAGGACAGTCCATCCATCAAACCCATATCTCTCCAATTTAGCAACAAGAATGTTGTGGGGGACCATATCAAAGGCCTTACAGAAGTCCAGGGAGATGATATCAGTAGCTCTTCCCTTGTCCAGTGATGCAGTCATTCCATCGTAGAAGGCCACTAGATTAGTCAGGCACAATTTGCCCCTAGTGGAGCCATGTAGGCTGTCTCTAATCACCTTTTCTTAAAATTTAGATACAACAGGATTTCAAAAATAGTAAGTCAGGCAAATTGAAGATAAATAAAAGACTGTTGGCAAGCAAACTAGCAATGTAATGAGTTGTAATGCAATGTTTTGTTGACTTTCATATGTCAACAGATTTAGTTGAATTTTCACATAGACAAAACTTAGAGATAAAGGCCAGAACTTTTATATGACATTGCTTGTCACAGAAGTTTTAGAAATTTAGGGAGAAAATCCATATTTTTTATTATATACACAGTTTTTATTCCTACGATTATTATTGTTGTTATTCTTATTATTCCTATTAAAAGACACTTAATCTCATTTTTCATTTGAATGGCACATGTCTTCATAGCACTGGTGTTATGTGTAACAGCAGAGAAGGTTCTACTCTCACCTAGATTATTAGATAGCAGAAAGCATAGATTAGTAGATAGTAGATTATCTGCATTAATTGTGCTAACATTTAGCACTTGAGCCAAAGGATAAAAATCAAATGTATCTATTGAACTCAGTGGGCTGTTGATCGGCAGATTTAATTCAACTTGTTCAAAAAAGTAAAGTTATATGAGAAAGACATATTCTATCTTGACTACTACAATGCATGTTTTAGGAGGTATAAATAATCCATCCCCCCCCCAGATGTCAGAGGCAGATGGACACTACATATGTCTACACATTGCAGAAGGTAAGTTGGATTCACTGTGGACCCTTCCTTGTTTCCCTCTTGGAGAGGGGATCTGTAAACTACATTCAGTCCAGTAACATATACTTGTTAGCCCATCATATGGATGACTTGTATCTCAGACATCAAGAGCAACTGGTGGTGCACTTCTGATTAAATAAATCAAACCATTCTAAAAGCAGAAAAAAGGTTGGGCAAGGAGGGAGGATTCTGCAATGTAGAGACACCTGTAGTGCATTTGTTCTGAATTTGTTCCCTGTTTACTAGGATTTTATGATGATTTTAGTAATTATCACAATCAATTACTTCCAAGGATCAGAACATGATGAGGGCCATTAAAACTAGATACAAACTAGAGTGTATAATCAACAACAATGCAGGCTTCAAGTAATTGACATTGTACTCATAATTACTGATGATTAATATACATTTTAAAGAATAATTACTTGTCAATGTTGCATTAATATGCTACAAGTTTTTGTTGACCTTTAATTTGCTATCATTACAATGCCTGAAATTATATGCATATTATATATATTTATATATATATATGCTTTTACAAATGAAATTGGAAAGTTACAAAATGCATTTAGAACTTTAAAGTGCTCATAGTTCTACAGGTCACATTATAATCGCATACATTATTCCTTTCACTTCCAAACATACATTTTTATAATAGTCTGCACAGTCATTAATCTGTAATTTTCTCCTCTAGCTTGCTCTGGTAATAGAGAGACTGATAAAAATATGTACTTTGTGCTTGAATTCTGAACAAAACTGCTACTGAAGGAAACAGATCTAACAAACTCCCATATAGAAACTGCATAGCAACTGCATAGACTATATCCTACAATAGCAAAACCCAAAGCCTGAAGGACCCGCTTGTGCAGTGTGCCCTTTATGACAGTTGACTTTGCTTGGACATTCTCAGGATATTTTTACATCATCAGAAGAGAGGGCTACCGGGAAAATATCCTAAAGCAAAAGGCTTGGAAGGTGAAGTCATCAACATCTCCTTTAGCTTAAAACATTTTCCTGCCCACCCACAAGGCAAACTATCACATGTCCATAAGCAGCAAAAAGTCAAGTGCAACAGGAAAAAAACATTCATTAAGAAAAAATATTGTCATTCAATTTTTCCCATGTCTAACATGCTGGCAATTTTTTTCTAAAACTGGAGGTCCATCCAGAGTTTTGAATAACTATGTTAAGCTTCAGCCGCCTACTTAGAAGTAGTGTAGTTTAATGTAAACACATAAAAATATTGCATCTCCAACATATACTGAGTTTAGGCAGATAAAAATAGGGGACCTGCATTTCTCAGAAATTAGACTACCAGGTCTGCCCTCTACTGTGACTTCCTATCAGGATGTTGGTTAAGTCGTAAGGCAATCCTCATCAACGATGAAAGAAAACAAATGTCTTCTTGGTGTATCCCTAAACTTGCCTGGTTTAACGTAATCCCTCTACCCAGTCAATGCAGAACATTTTACCTGCAACAAAATCCAGAGTTCATTGATCAGTCCAGTAAGACGTAAGCTGAATGATTTCCTCAGCAATCTGTTCTCATGGAAACAAATTCTCCTAAATGTACCAACCCAGAAAAATCAAAAGTAATGCAATTGCACATTGTTTTTATTTTATGTCTATGCAGACACCAGGGAAAAATCTGAGAAAAATGTTGGGGTAAGTTAAGAAAAAAAACAAGATTAAAGTGTGTCAGTTTGTCTTTATTTTAACCAAATATATTTCATTATATTTAATCATTCACAGTCCTCCTTAGAGCTCATTGCTGAAGTATCTATTTATTTTAAAAAAACAAATGGAACAAAGAAGGCTTTTCAGTTACATATGTGAATGATTACAGTGATAATCTTTCCAGAATTAATATATTTGAATGTAATTATTTTTTTATAAAAACATTTCTGTGAGTATACTACTTCTGTACAAAACGTGGTTCTCAACCTGACCCAGCTGCATTACAGATCACACAAAAGCTCAAGGTTTTGTTTTGTTTGCTTATTTGGGGGTTTTGCAGAGGGTTTTTTTAGTGAAGAAGAGATTCAAATGAGGTAACTAGTAAAGAAATGTTACATCAGTACCTTTACATTTAAGGGAAGAAAATTAACTAATTCTGTAAAATTTCCTTCTAAACAAGGACTTTTATGAGCAGAACCATGACCACTCCCAGAGTCATAGCAAAATAAAAAGCCCTCTCAATGTCCTTGAGCTTTGTATAATTTCTGGTTTTTAACCTTCTACTTGAGACCGTAGAGGATGGCAAGGACTCTAAAACAGCATTTGACCAAAGACCCATGGGAATATGCATGGTAAATGCCCAGCACCAAACCTCCGTGCTTTTGTACTCTGTTGTTCTTTCACTAGCAACAATGGCATGTACTAGGCAGTGCTAATGTCAGGCTTTCGTTCTCACTGATCCACTTAAACTGGTTTGGATTTTGGCTTTTGGTCTCTCTGTTTTTATTCTCCCGTATTAGCCACAGAAAAAGGGTAGAGGAAGGAAAACACTGAGATAAAACAGCAAAAGATATAGAGGCTTGTTATTTTCTAGTTTTGGGAGAATAAAGGTTATTTTTCATCCAAAAATTCCAAATTATAAAGATAGTAATACCTACATAAACTCAGCCTGGAATATTCTGACACCTTCTGACTTTCTGAGAGAAACACATTGCTTTCCTAACCTCTCCTTACCTGGCCTCTGCAGTAGCAGCACCAGCAGCAGTAACTGCATCACAGAGAACAGCTACGGAGAGGACATACACAGCTGCAAGGATTATACATGTGCGCTGGAGAGAATTCTGGCTACTTGCAAGAAAAGACATTTGAGTGACACGTCCATTAATGAGTTCGACTTGCAGGAGGTTGGAGGCCTCATCTAGGACAGGTGATGTTAGGAAAAGCCAAAAAAGAAAAAAAAAAAAAAAGAATAATATGACTTCTGTTGCTTTTTTTCCCCCCTTTTTCAACCTCGTAATTAGGAACTCTCTCTTCTATAATGGACGAACAGGACAGTGACACTTATCTGTATCAAACATTGAAAGCCAGTGTTAAATCCACTAGCAGTAATAGAGGAAATGACAGTAAAGAAAATGTCCTGCATCTGAAAATGAAACAGAAGCTGAATTGTTTCAGACTTCACAATTACTGACATAGACATAAAAATTACATGTGGAAATGATCCAAGAAACAGAACCGTTGCACTACAGAGGCATTTCTTTCCTTGTGATACAGATTAGTAAACCAAACTATTGCTCAGTTAAGGAAACCCAGCAGCATAGAAGACAATGCATGGATTTATACCTATTAAAAATGCACTTCTAACATTCAAATTTCTTAAACATACTTTCACTTCGAGTAGTTCTTCAGGCAAAGTTTGGTAGTGATTGGCATCTTTCCATAAAAACATTAGTACATTAACGTTGTGAACTGTTGAACCAGTGAGCAAGACTAATCGAATTAAAAAGGGACAATTCACTTAGGACAGGGGAGAAAATGCATGCATTGATGCAAGGTCTATGCTCAGAAGGTAACTGAATAAGCAATTGACATTTGATAAGTATGAATTTAGCCATAATTCTGTGAGCTAAATAAGGACCTCAGCCTCAACTAAGTTACTGTCCCTATTCTGAGTCTTATTTTTCACATTGCTAACCGTGAAGAATGAAACAGCAGAACAAAGTTAGAAATAATGTTTAAAGTACTGAATCAATTCAGAGGTCATTCTGGAAAACCAGAAATATTCATACTTTACTACACTACTTTACCACTCTCTATCCAAGTTCTTCCTACTTCATGGATCAAAAAAGGCCACTAGTCAGAGAGTGGTAGACTCGGCCAATGATAAAATTAGCATCCTACATGTTCTCCTGACACCCCAGCTTTGGCAGATCCCTGCACATCCAGGATGCTTCACTGAGCTTCTTGAACTTGGCTCCCCATCAACACAACTTGGATCCTCCAGTCAGAATGTGTTTAAATAAACCTTCTGTCTGGTATTGCCAATATGTACTTACTGAAACAGGATGAGCCACATGTTTAATCAGGAAAATAATTATTTGATTCACAGGCTAGGAGAAATTAAACAGGGCAAATATTCTTAAGGGAATAATTTCTACCTATACTGATGCTGGAGTTGCTGACTGGGAAACCCTCAAAAGATACCTGAGTCTACATAGTATTTCTCTCTGTTGTACGCAAAGAAATTATCAAATACTCTGAAAAGAATTAAGTATGTCCTCTTTCTATATACAGAAATGGGTTTTGAAAGCAAATGTTTATTTCATCTTCAGGAAAAATAATTAGGTATCTAGGAATTAGCCAATTCCTTTTGATAGGTCTAAAACACAAAACCTTTCCCCTACAGATGCACAGGGCCTTCCAACCATGCCAAAAATAGGTATAGCATCAGCATTTGATGAACACTAGGCTCCTCAAAAGTTGGCAAAATGAAGTTCTGGAAATTTAACAGTAAAAATGTGACAGAAGTCTTGTCTTGATCCAGCACAATTAGCCTGAGTTAGAAGCAGAAATAAAGCTTTTTGACAGAGACAGTCCATTTTAAGCCAAATATCAAGAACAGTACATTTGTAAGCAGATCGAAAGTCCCTCCATGAAATCCTTTGAACAGCAAAAACTTTTCTTTGTTTTCAAAACTATATTTCGATTTGTAATACTGAAATTTCAGAATGCTTGCAAAGACAAACATACAACTCCTAAACGTTCTCAATATCCCAAGAGACTGTTAATTAAAATTTGTCAAAAGCAAAGGAAGGTGTCAGATAACAGCATTGCAATGAGATTAATGCTAAAAATAGAACCAAATTCTTAAGGAACTGAATACCACATTCATATGATACAAGGAATGCTGAGGTTGTTACTTGAAACTCTGTTCGATGAACTCTGCATTTATCATGACAGACATTATTAATAGATAGCCATTAGATCTTCTTACTTTACCATTATCACTTTACACCTTTAATCATTTTCATTACTTATTATTACTCCTGTATCCACTAAAAGCCACTGCTCCTATAAAATCATACTCATCTGCTTTCTGACTTTCTACATTGAATGGGACAAATCATGAATGGAAACAGTGAACACATCCTCAAATATCAAGGCCTTATTAATGATTTGAAGCTGATAATTCTATATTAGTTAGTAGAAACCAATGTCTGTGATGAGAGTCATATCATCTCCCACAATATTTTCAGACAGTGTTACCTTGATTTTACCTTGGAGGATGCTTTCCTGACACTCCTCGTTCAGAGGAAGGTCTCTTACCACATCCTTGCTGGTAACAGCTGAAAATAATATGGATCATGGCATCATACCACCTCTCCAAGCAACAACCAATGAGCGTTCAAGGAAAGATTGTTGCCCATCACTTTTGCAGTCCCAATGGAAAATAATGATTATAGTTTTGTGTCTCCACATGAAAAAGATGACATTTTACCCCACACAGGTGTATTTAATCAACAAAGCAGTCATTTTATTTCAATACTGAGCTATGGCAGCTGTTATCATAATCTGCAGTTTAGGATGTGAATTAGTCTCCGTTAGATGCATCTCTATTGCTTCATAGTTGCCCAACTTTCATCATGATTTTGCTTAGAACAACATTTGCAAGAACGTTAGGGACTTTTTCCTGTATCAAGACTGTAAAAAACATTTGTTGTGTCAAAGCAGTGGTCAATAAAATTCATTAATGTTTAGTGCATTTGTCAGTCTGACACAACCACCAACTTAAAATGAAAATAATCAAATATATAAACCAACATTTTTCCACATTTAATGTGGACACAAATAATGGAATCTGTTAATGCTGAACGATAGAAAGTCAACATCATCATTAATTTACAAATTATTTGCAATGAAGGAATAAAATAACATACATTTGTAATGGAATATCAGTCTAAATCTCTTCTAACCACATTGACAATAAAGCAGGGCAATGGTGAGGAAAAATGTATATTTCTGAAGTTGTACATCATTATGGCAGGCATCTTTTGCACTGGTGCAAACTGTTTTCAGCATAGTAAAAAATAGCTTTATCTTCTTTAGCAAGAAATATTTGAAGTAATTGCAAACAGTTGAGATGAGGTCACATAAATCTCCTTGTGACTGAGTAAGGGGAGTTCTGAGTATGGAGGCCTGATCATTTACATTCAGAAAGGCCCGATGCAGTCTTGCCTCTGATGTCAGTAGAAACAGGAGCAGTCCCAAGGTCCACTACACTAGAGTTCTCCAGAAAGTAAAGTTATTGTGCATTGGGCCCAATACTTAAACAATTTCTCATTTTAATTACCTATGTTGAAAACATACAAGCTAAGCCTTAATTAACATTAATCCTGCATCAAATAGGGCTTATCAGTAATAAACAGAAATCAGCAACAAATGAGATTACTTTAGCTGCACATTCTTCCAGCAATGTGAGTTTTAGGTGCACAATGAATGACTTAAATTCTACAGACAGTCCAGGACTCTGCAATTAAACAAATTCCACTGTTATTCTTTTAAATTACTTGCTACAACCTTGTACATATTATGTTGTGCAGGTGCTAAAGAGGAGACTGAGAAATTTGAACTATAAGATAGCATCTCCTTTTCATTATGCAAGATTATACTAATTATTTTTATAAAAGATGGCTTTTTTTCTGCAGCTGTCCTGGTTTCGGCAGGCATAGAGTTAATTTCCTTCCTAGTAGCTGGTACAGTGCTGTGTTTTGGATTTAGGACTAGAACAATGTTGATAACACACCAATGTTTTAGTTGTTGCTAAGTAGTGCTTAC
>NW_008824044.1:2428182-2433058 GCF_000699105.1 Pygoscelis adeliae
ACTGTTTTTACAACCCACAAGTTTTTCTCACTTGTGCTCTTCCAATTCTCTCCCCCATCCCACCAGGGGGGGAGGAATGAGCGAGTGGCCGTGTGGTGCTCAGTTGCCAACTGAGGTTAAACCAAGCCAACCTATAGCTTTTTTTGTTATTTGGAGTACTTGTTGGTGTTGTTATAATCATAGATGTACAAGCCCTTTTAATTTTTAAAGACCAGGAAAACAAAAGTAAAATGCTTTCAGCAATGTTATTCAAGGGAAGGCAGAGTTCGCATACAAGTAGAGTTATATTATATCTTGGAAAGAGTTATACCTCGGAAAGGGATAATGACTGTATCTTTTTAAAGAATGAACACTATCATTCTAAGATCTACTAGTCCTGAACCGTCAAAGGAAATCTAATTGAGTCCTCTGCAAACTTTCCAAGAGTTTCCCTTCTGCACTAGTCTGACTCGTGGATTTTAAAAAAACAATAAAAATATCCTCCACATTTCTCCTAGATTGGCAACAGAAGCATCTGCTTCTCTGCTTTCCTCTTGTAATGATTTCAGTGCTTGCGGAACCCATGTTAAAGCTTCTGGATGTTCTTCTGCATGGTTGTATGTGTCAGACAAGACACTGAAGGAAAGACATAGCAGATGACATTTTTACCATAATCATGTGGGTTGACAGATCATGTTACACTCAAAATCTTGTTACAGACAAAAGGGAACACACCATATATATGAAGATAAGAATTTATCGTTAGTCCAGTTAATGTTTTAACCATCCAGTCAACAAAATTATCTAATTAATAAAGAAAATCCTCTTTAATAATACTATTCAATAGCTACACAAAGCTTTCTCTTCCCTAATATTATGCTCACCTTGGGTCCTGAGGTTGGCAGTTTCATTCTTCCTCAAGAAAAATAGGCAAGGTTTAAAAGGAGTTGTCGATGTCCTGAGGTCTGAACTGGGAGGAGTTTGATCATGGTGATGGTGGTGGGGTCCTTTTCTCCTCAGTCTTGGTGACAATCTGGGTCATTTTTACATGTTTACTTATCACAGTTTGCTACTTTCTTTGTTGGTTCCCAGCTACAGCTTGCACAAAAAACTCCCCCCGCCCCAGTTAGCTGTTGTTTAATACACAGTGACGAACCGAGGTTTGTCAGACCTTTTAAAATATATTGGATTCACAGAGCTTACACTAAACTAGGTGAGGCTATGGTCACTTGTCCACCATGCAATTGTTAAAAAACACTAAAATAAACTCTGGCCAAGGCAGACCTACACAAGTCCTGAGATCCTGCACTCCCAGATCAATACAAATCTATGGCCTTTTTTTAGTAATGGCAAAATCATATTAGTTAGGCTTCAGTTGGGAATGTGCTCCTGCCCAGCACCGCCCAGTGGAAAATAATCTATTTATATGCTACCTGAGGGCACCTCAGAAGAAATGCATGAAGACTGATGTTGTTTGAAGAAGAATAGTTTTCTCCCCACCTGTATAATATGAAATTAATTTAATTTAGCAATCGTAAAACTTACCTTGCAAAGGATATTGCACACACAGCAGTTCAAGACTTCATTACCTCAGAATGTCAGGAAAAGTCATGAATTCTCATGCCCAAAAGATAAAAACTGAAGCTGGTAACATTATGAAAACCTCCCTTGTGAAAATTAGACAACTAAGGGATCTAACCTTGCATTCTCCTCAGACCAGTTGACATCATAAGGATAAGGACAGGACGAAATCAGAAGAAAAATGTGTTTCTGTATATTAATGCTAATCCCAAAAGTGGCTTTCACCTCAAAATATAATACAACAGAAAATACAAATGGCGCAGATAACAGATGTAATAGAAAAGAGCTATGTTCTCCCCTTGAAGAAACAGTCAGTCAATAAATTTCTGATGTGCTGAAAGTTTTAGAGATATAGAGGTCAGTAACACTATAAATGCAAATAGCTAATATAGACTATTACATTGAGTATTCATTATTCTCAGAAAGTAATCTTTACGAATATTTTTCCATTAATGCAAAACTTGTATTTATTCTTCTAATGTTCCATGGAAAAATACATTAAAGGATAAAACAAACGATTTTTTAATGCATAAAGGATTTATATAATGCTTTCCATAACTTAGGGAAAAATACTTCAAAGTCGTGTTCCTTTTTGTTTCTACTGCTATTTACAAAGATAAGCATTTATAGTGCTCCATTTTTTTCATAGTCTAGCCAGTGGGATAAAATGTCATTAAGTTGTTACTTTGGGATGAATGGAAGCACATGGATTATTTGCCTTCTTAAAGAGATGCAGCTTCTTGAAGTGGGATCCAAGATGCAAGAACACAAATGATAGGGAATCAATCATTTTGAAAACTGCTACAAGTAGTAGTGTGTTTACTACCCTTTAACACAACTAGCCCTCCTGTCTCTTAATTCTTACATATGTTTAGTCAGCTACATTTACAATGTGAGGACAAGGTTCAGATGAACAAGTACTTAGAGTTTTAAAAATTATGAACAATACATTCACACACCCCAAAAATAATGCTAAGTGGACAATTAAGTTGCAATGTTCAAGAAAGACAAAAATTGTAAACAGCTTGTTTCCATTCTATTTGATTGCTCAGAGTAGATATCACTATTATTTTCCTGGCTGCATTTATTTCTGCTATTACTGGCTTTTGTGTCAATTGAAGTGAGACCATGAGGCTAATTTCCTCCTCATTGTTTTCTCATGCTCACTAAATTTTCCAATGAAATGCTGAGATTGTAAAGCACAAATAAATGTATTCACAAAATAAAAAGTATATTCTGAGTTAAACAACTTTTTCGAGATTTTTTACAACTTTTATGGCCCCCCACACCTCAGACATGCCTTTTAATCAATAAAAATAGGCCGCAGTTGACTTGTAATCTTCCTGGGAATCTTCCTTTGCCTATGAATCTCTCCTATACGTATCATGTCTCCCTTTTGATGAATATATTTCTTAATTAGAGTATATAGCTCTTCAGCTTGCAAAGTTTGAATGTAATTTACACATAGAACTAAACAAGGATTATTCCAAAGAATGGCAGTGCTTAAATTGTCATTCTCACTCAGCTGTAAAACATATAGATTCACCAAGGATCACATGATCATCACGTCCTCATGAAGATTAAAATAAATTCAAATATATACATCGAAAAACAACTTTGGGAATACAAGATTTTGTCTTAGATAACTTTTCAAAATTCAAATTGGAAGCAGTTAGAAGATCTTCCTCTTCAAAATATTCCAGGACATGGGACAATAATAGCACCAAGTCTAGAGGAATCGCCTGTTTCCACAGAACAGCAGGTTTAAGTCATTCTCAGAAACATTACCATAGAAGAGGAGGCTATGTGTATTGAACAGTATCCTGAAAAGTCTGAACCATTACCATTAAAATAAGTCCCCAAATAAATGTCCTGTTGGCTCCACACATAATTTGTGTGCAATTTTTGCCCATAACTAGATTTTCAGTGTAACACTATCAACAAGGTAAGTCCATTCGTTGTGGCTTTTTCTCCTCTTTCTAGAAAACATCTTCATAGTAAAGGAGTTTGCTGCTGCTGCAATGAATCTCTTCTCACCTTATTTAGCAATGTCAGAACTAGTCCCAGTGTTGCAAGTTTAAAAGAATTCCTATTTTGGCAATTGGTGAGTCTCAAATGTTTTGAAACCATTGGAGGCAACAGACTGAACCAGAGCAAATTACATCAAAACCAGCATGCAGCATATCCTACAGTCATTGCGAAGCCTAAAAAGGTAGGAAGACGTGCTGAATAGAAATAGTTTTTATGGAAATAAATTAAGAATAAATTGTATTTTCTTTGCTATTCCAAGAAATTCTAGTTGGGGGAGTGGAAAGTTTAGTCAGCATGAAGGAGACCTCAGTAATTTTATTATGATATAGCAGTAGAAGACAATTATCTCTGGTCAAAGATAGGGTGGCAGAAGTAGATGGTAGAAGGCTTTTATTTTATATTACAGATACACTACCAGCTAGGGTTAAAGGCTAAATCCAAATGGTAACTTAAGTTAGAAATTACATAGCAGAAGACCATTTCTGGGGTTTTCTAGACAACAGCCAAAAAAAGAAGACAGATGGTAGTAAAAGTAATGACAAATACTGGCACTGTGGGGAAGGAGATGGAAAATTATTATCCCATCACAGATATGTCTTATAGTACATTATATATGGGAAGAAATACAGGATAGAAAAAAAATATTATCCTAAGCACTGATGTTCCTACTAAGACAAACTTTAATATTAAAGAAGTGACTGATATGGGAAATTGAAATATAATAAAACAGTCTGCAAGTCAAAAAGTTGTTGTCTGGTAAAATGGACAGAGGTAACAAGTCTGAAAACGTGTTTGTAATTTCAAAGATATGCAAGGGAATGTGGGGAGCAGAGTTTGAAAAATATTTTTAATAATTTTGCCTTATTGTAGGTGAGCTTAAAAAGCTGATTCAGTTTTCAGCAGCAGTGGTATTTACTGTTCCCTCTATTCATAGCTCATACATAGGAATAGATCTCAAGGGCATCATCCTGAATCTTTTAGTATATGTGAGTTTCAGTATTGAAATTCCAATGCACAGAAGACACAGTCCTAATGAAATGGTCCCATTCTCTAAAGCAGAACTTCTTACAAAGGATGGATGTGGAAGCAGATGACAAGCTAGCTAATTTTTATCTACTGACATGGTAGATTAGATTTTTAAACAGGTGTGATCTCATCTTATTTGCTCATGTACCTCTGCATACTAAAATGAGATGCCAGGTGCACATCAGATGCCTAAAGTTCTAACCATGCAATTTTCTATGAAAGGCCAATATTTGGTGGTTTAAACAATTCTAAATTGCAG
>NW_008824044.1:2433082-2439419 GCF_000699105.1 Pygoscelis adeliae
TCAGATTGCCTGTATCTGAGGCAGACTCTTTCGTTTTTCCAAGCTTAGCAAAATGAGGACATAAAAAAGTATTAAAAAATGAAACCTGTCTACCTAACTTGATAATAGCTGATGAAATGAAAAATTTGGTTAAGTGTAATGCAATTAGACTTCAGTAACGTGCTTGACTTGGTACTGCGTGACATATTACTAGGAAGCCAGAAGACCAGAAAATCACCATGGTAGACTTTACACATATTCACCTCTGAATATCCAGCAAGTCTCAAAGTATAATTAATTGTAAGTGGACACTCCCCAGTGAGCAGGTTTGCATCTTAGAGATCCCACAGGGATCAGTTCCTGATTCTACTCTGTTTATAAGGTTGTTAGCAACCAAAACACAATGAAATCCTTACTGGCTAAGTTTGAAAATGACACAAAAACATAATACAGAAGAGAATAGGTAACAAATAAAGAAGAGTCTTCATTTTTCAGTCAGGTGGCTAAAACAAAACCTTGCATGTCATTATGGCGAAGTTTAACATTAATGTAGGAAGTACTTACAGAATGGAGAATGCTGGTAAGCAGTGGCTCCGGAGAAGGATTAAAACTCATGGTACAGAAGGATATTACTAGCTTTGTATTTGCTTTAAGGTGGAAGTTACTAAAATGCTGCATCCAGCTTCAGTGTTCAAAATTCAAAAATAACTGGAGAATGACCAATGGACTAGAAATGTAAGGTGAAATAAATTCCATTCACTTGTTCTGCTGAAAAAATAATAATCTGTGTTACCTTGATTACAGTTTATATATAAGTATGTGTATGTACATTCATACATATGATGCATACTGAATTGGTAATACATTGGACTTAGTAATGATGTCAGCTGAGAATTTTTACAATGGTAAGAAACAGACATCTTGGTAAAAACCAGTTATCTTGTTCCAGTGAATTAATTAGTTAGACATATTGATTTCATTACCTTTTTTTTTTTTTAAAGAAAACAATTTGGTTAATTCACATAACATCAAAACAAGTTGCTTCTGGTCTTTTATTTTGGCTATTCGAGTTTACCAACCTAAAGGATCCAAACTAAGATAAGTGGCTATGAAAAGACGATGTACTGTAGACCTACTGGAATTTTCCACATTGCTTTGATCCACAAACAAACAAACAAAAAATTTTGAATTTTCATCTTTCATACAAAAACAAATTAACATTCCCTTTTTTTCAGATAGATCTAATTATTAACAGTGTGGAAAAAATATCATAGATAAATTGGATTCCCCATTGCTAAGAATTCTAAAATAAAGAATAAATATTTTTCAAAAAGTTAGCTTTTATTTAAGTCTCAGGTCCCAGACTTAAAAAAGATATTCATTCAGAAAAGTCTTATGCCTTTCAAAAAGTTAGAGTAGGTCATGGTGGTTCTTCCTTTAACTTAAAAAGGAATTTTTTAAAAAGTAAAAGAAAAACGTACCAGTTAGGTTAGTACAGAACTTTTCCTTCACTTTCCTTTACACTTTTTTTTCACGGTACCATGAAAGCAGAGAGGCCATGTACCATCAGTTAAGATTATAATGACGTGTCAACCTACTAAGGCAGCAAGAAAGGAGAAGAAAGGCAGGCAGGCACTGTTTCTTCTTGCCTTATGAAATATGCCTTCTGCAAAGCTGACTTTGGAGTCAAATTTTGTTGTCTCTCTTTTCCCTGTGCCATATAACTGAAAGGCCGAACAGATTATCTTAATTCCGTCTTTTCTTAACACTTGTGGCTTCACAGCCAGTCAGAGAGCAACAGAGCCCTTGCAGACAATTATCCTTCTGAAACTCCCTTGCTTCTACTAAACTGCTAAAAGCTATTTCTGTATCACGCTGTTGTCTTTTGCACTACACTTATACAAAAACTTACTGATGTCATAGGATCAAGAAAACACTTTAAACTAGCAATACTATTTATACTTCTCCTATCCTCATTTTAAATCACAATTCAATTATTTTATGAAAAATTTCTAAGGATTTCAGACAACTATAAGGTGGAAGTGTGAAAAGTGTCAGATAAATGGTTGAAGTTTATCATCAGAAGAAACTGAAAGACGAGACTTCCAATGAAAACTGTTGGACAACACTATGAGCTTTATTTCACTGCCACTATAATAAAAACTACAATCAAAACATCTTCCAAGTATTTGAAGTAAAATAATATAACAAATAAACAATGCCCAAATGTTTCAATGTTTTAAAACAAAATCAATTGTCATTATCATGGTTTCTACTGTAAGCCTGAACAGTCAAAAATTCAGGATTTGAAATTTCTTTTCTGTTGTTGTTTTTGTACGAACTTCTTTCTTTTCTTCCTACCAGCTGGCTTAAATAGTCAATATTTAGTACTATAGATCCATAATAAGGACAACTATGATCACAATCTGAATTACTCTTTCCTTTGTTAATTATTCATCTTCAGCATCACAAACCATATTACTTATTACTGTTGTGGAAACAGTAATGGATCTAAAACATTTTATCAGGTCTCAATAATATTTAACTCATATTTTCACACCTTTCTCAAGACAAAATGACTAACACAACAGTCACCTACATGTGGTTAATGGTTTTATTATTGGCAACCGTTCTTCAACAAGATTCTACATCGCACCCAAAGAACTGCCAATATTCATGTCCTGCCCACTGAACAGAGGCAGTCCCAGGAGAAAATGAGAAACATGGTTTGAAAGAGGAGTAAGCAGATAATTTCATACAGGAATAGCAGCAGCAAAGTTAGATGCCAGGTCCTTAGATCTTCCATTTTTAAGAACTCATTACAGCAAACTACAAAAATGGTGACTCCAACTTTGTTCTTTCAGATGGGAATACCAGTCTTGCACTATGTAGCTTCACTTCATAAATGACCTCTGAAATACTTGCATTCACTCTTATCAGAATTTTAGCTAACCAAATTGTTACTTGTTAATCAGCATGGCACATTTCACTTTATATATGCAACTTCAACCTTCTTTGTAGGAGTATAACACCTGTCCAGCACTAATTATTATTTATTTGTATTATATTCTTGCATGCAGCTTCTGAACAAGCTATGATTCCATTGTAAGTAACACTGTAAAAACACAGAACAAGATGGTGCCTATCTAGAACTTTACAAAGAAGCTTACAAGCTGAGTGTAAGATGGGATACAGCAGATGGATACAGACTGCCAGAGGACTGCATGGAAATAATGAGACAGTAATTATTAGTGTGATGGGGACCAGTGTTGCAAAATTCATGGGTGCTTTGTAGGAAATTCAAGAAGAAATTTAAAAGAAGTAGCTCTGGGAGTGCTTCTGGCAAAGTCCTGTGAAAGGCAGCAGAGAGAAAAGAAAAGCTACTAGTTAAATACACTTATTTCTTGGTTGATAAGGTTGAGTTTGAGGGTTGATCTGAAGGGAAGTTGAAATCTATACAGATAGTGAGAAATAAGTAGGAGAACGATAAAGAAAATCTGTCATCTTAAGTTTCATGCAATAGCCAGATTCAAGAACCAGTGGAATTACAGGACAGGAGGGAATGACAAAATCAGAGTAGAAAACAATATAAAATTTGTGAAGTCCTGAGGCATGGAAGTACTGGAAATTAAGACACCAGCTGATAAGAGTTTTACCTGTAGAACTATCAGCTCGAGCATTAAAAGTAAAGCAGCCTCATCGCAGGAAATGTATATGTAAAAGCCTGTCCAATCGGGTAAACGCTTACTCAGTAGCATGGAGTCGTAAAGAGAAAAATCTCAAAAACAGATTCACTATCCAAACTCACACCTCCAGCACATCACAGAATACTGCCAAACAGTTCTTTCCTCATGCAAGGCACTCCCTACTTTATGAACTTCTGGCATCACTTTCATCTAGCAACTTGTTGGATAGGGAGCACCATAAAACTGATGGACTGCCGCGTCCTCTTCCCACCTTTTGCAGATGATGGGCTCCTTTCTGCTTCATTGATTTCTAAGATCTAGAAGGTATTCCTGGTTTTGGCTAGGATAGAGTTAATTTTCTTCATAGTAACTAGTATGGGGCTGTGTTTTGGATTTGTGACGAAAACAGTGTTTATCATACAGGGATGTTTTCGTTATTGCTGAGTAGTGCTTACATAGAGTCAAGGCCTTTTCTGCTCCTCACCCCACCCCACCAGTCAGTAGGCTGGGGGTGCACAAGAAGTTGGGAGGGGACACAGCCGGGACAGCTGACCCCAGCTGACCAAAGGGATATTCCACACCATATGACATCATGCTCAGCATGTAAAGCTGGGGGAAGAAGAAGGAAGGGTGGGATGTTCGGAGTGATGGCGTTTGTCTTCCCAAGTAACCATTCTGCGTGATGGAGCCCTGCTTTCCTGGAGATGGCTGAACACCTGCCTGCCCATGGGATCTGGTGAATGAATTCCTTGTTTTGCTTTGCTTGCGTGTGCAGCTTTTGCTTTACCTATTAAACTGTCTTTATCTCAACCCATGAGTTTTCTCACTTTTACTCTTCTGATTCTCTCCCCCATCCCACCAGGAGGGAGTGAGCCGGTGGCTGTGCGGTGCTTAGTTGCTGGCTGGGGTTAAACCATGACGTCCATCAAAGATTATTTCTAGACTATTAAGGAGTCATCCCTTACAAACTATTGGAATAATGATCCAAAATAAATTTTCTACAGTTGCTACCATCTCCCAGGACTCATACAACTTTACACATGTCCTTGCCTCTTTCCTCTTCTCCAGCCTCCCAGCTTGACTCAAAGAGAAATGAAATGCCATTACTGCCTTTAAAAGAAAGTAATTTTGTATTATTTCTCTACGTTTTCCTGAGTCTATGGATAAACTGAGTTAAACATAGTTTAGCCTGAAATACTCAGGGAAAATCAATGTCCTAATTTCTGGCAACAGTTGTTTAATTTTTGTATTGTATCTGAAGTGGTAACTGATGGTAGTGTCTGGCCTAGCCTGAGGCTGATATAGTTAAAAACTGGGTATACAGTGCAGAGAGTTAAGTTCCAATGATAGTTTACAATAGGCAACATAGACTGTGTTGATCTGCAGCTGAAGAGTTAAGCACAACTTTGGACCAAAGGCAGTTGCAAAAATCCCATGTTATGGTAGAAATTATGCGTTGCTATCAGGATTGCATAAATTTATTGGAAGTTATTTTGTGATTGTCTCCAGCTGATATAGTAACTTGGCAATAAAGGCATGTGATAGAAGGTTTTCGTAGCTTTAACAGCTAATACAAAGTAGAACTGAAAAAAGCAGAATAATGACTTGAATTTAAAAACCATCCTTGCAGGGTAAGGCAATGATGTCTCTGACACATCAAAGTGCCACAATTTCAGAAATGACTGTTTAGAAGTTTGGGCAACATACTTTGCAAAATAAGAGTTGAACTTAGTTTTTAAGGGAGTCTTGCCTAATTAAAATGTAGGTTGTATCCCTTTACAGTGGAATTTGTTGGTATTTGTTTTGAAGAGAGAAAGGGGAAGCTTCCCCACAGTTTATGATAAGTATGAGTTGGTTTAATCTACTTGTGTAACTCCCCTATCTCTGTGAGGCAGTGAGAGCCACTCCAAACAAAGCAAGCAGCAACATTTCTAATGAGAAAACAGTGACAGTTCACCTTTAGCTGGGAGCCAAAGTTCTGGAGGCTTCGTCAGATATGTGCAAGCACACACACACATACACAGATGGTCTCCTAGGGTTCTTAAGTGGGCATTGCAACATGCAGGGTTTGACACCAGTGTCTGCTCAGCAGCAGCATCCGCCAGTAAAACAGACTCAGTGAATCTGGACTTTCCATTTCATTGAACGTGTCTTACTACCTATGACCTTATTTGTAGCATACGTGGGCTTATTTCCAGGAGAGTCATTAAAAAAGAAAAGGTTATAAAGTGCTGGCAGGTTCTCTGGGCTAACAATGATCTTATTAGTACACATAGCACTAAACACATTATGTTGTAGCCTATGCTGCTATGTAGGAGGTTGTGCAATGCTGTTAATTTGTTTTATGTAACAAATAGTGAAGGAACATTAACTTATCATAAGATACAATTTTATTAATATCTCTCCATTATTAAGTTATCAAATACTAGTCATCCTCATAAGCAAGTCACACAGTTTGCACATTCCAGTGGAATTTGTTTACCACACCAATCTATATTTTTTTTGCAACATCAGAGGTAGTGAATGGACAGGAAAACTGCATCAACAGCAAAATGAAATTGAGGACTTTAATCAGCCTAGAATTTGTTTGTTTGAGGAACTCTTAAGAAAAGAGAACATGAATTACTGTCATATTCCAAACTTATGCCCATCTGTTTTACAGAAAGGTGGGG
>NW_008824044.1:2439456-2446795 GCF_000699105.1 Pygoscelis adeliae
GAAACAGTTTTTGCTGTTCTTTAGGAAGTAATTTCTGTTATGCATCAGCATTAACCACAGTCTGGATGCAATTTTCAGTGGTTAGAGTATTTGGAGTTTTGTTTTTGCAACAGTTTCTATGAGGAAGTTCATCAGAGCCTTGTGACTTTGGTTTGAAACCAACAAATTTTCTTTCTTTTTTTTCCCATCTATCCTTCCGTGAAGGTCTGAATACTTACGGACAGTGATATTGGCTGGGCAACAACAGCTGACATAGAGTGAAGAGACAAATTTTGCTTTATTTACAGCACTTTGCTGCAAGGGGGTGCTAATTATTTTGTTTCAATACAAATGGGAAACAGCACTTCAAAACCTTGCATCTGGATTCATAACTGCTGCAGTCAACTATAGGAAATTTGTGGCTTGGAGAATGACAGTGGAGGAAGGTCACTAGCAAATACTGAGAGCATTAGAATTAAAGGAGTTTTAGATTGAAGAGTGCAATTACTGATTGAGCGATGAAAGCAGAATAACTGTCAGTGAAAATCTTTCCCCTGCCCTCTGCCATTTTGCTAACCACTTTGAGTAATACTTCATACTAGTCCCTTGACATTTGGCTTTTTTCCAAGGTTATGCTGTCATTCTTTCCTGAATCTGCATGAGCCTGCCAAGAGATCTGTTTTTATAAATATAGTTTAAAGTAAATACTCCCCTGAGATGCAGCTAATACTTCAAACTCAAGTTATGAGCTTGAAAAACCTCAGTCAACATATGTGCTCTGGAGGGACTATTAAGAGCTTGGCAGAGAGCTAAGATGAAGCTCCAAGCTGTACTGAGGGTGTTGCATGTGCTTAGAGCTCCTAGATATCAGGAATCTGCATCCCTGCAGAGGGACCCATCATGCTATAATTTGGTGATGAAAGACTGAGTATGTCTTTCAATGCAGCTGTCTCTAACGGAAGGAAATGGAAGTGAAACAGTAAACAGGACATCTGGAGTGGTAAGAGAGATGGGACAGGACTGAGTCAGGCAAGACAGGTACAGATAAAACAGGTTGTAGGAAGGACAATCTAGTACAAGAAATGTGAATTGTAAGAAAAAAAGAGAAAGGAAGGTATTACAATTTTAACAGTGGAACACACATTTCTGCAGGTCACAAAAGCAATGATAGCTCTGCATTTTCTGATTTGTGGTGATCAACTTTGCTCTGTTGATATTCTTCTAACACAGGAATTTAAAAGATTCATTGTTTATACAGTATTGGTACATATGAAGTTTTGTAGACCCTGATACCTCTAATAAGTAGCTTGCAGACTGGCTAAATATTTCTACTCCAGGATTCCTTCTACACTACAGAAATGACTTTGGCAATCCTATCTCCAGTTTCTGTCCCCCATAATCTTTGCTCAAAACAATATATTTGCTAATGAAGTTGAGTTACAACCTTTTTAATAGCTGTTACAGTAAAAATAGTCACAAGGCTTTAGGCTGTAGTACTGAAAACAGCTTCTTTTATTCCCATAACAGCAGTTCAACCAGCTGCAGCATGGGTTCAAGTACATTAGTTGCCAATAACCATACCCAGGTGCTTATCAGAGCCTTCCATTCATTAACAGCCTTTAGTTGCACTGATTCAGAAGCACCCTTCAGTCTTATATAACATTATTTACACCATCAATATAGGGGTGCTGAAACATCACTTTTGAACACCAACAGCATTTCATGTTGTATTTTAGCTATACAAAATGGCAAAAAAGTGAGTCTTCAATAACTAGTGAAGTGATAGACAGACCCTTAGATTTTTCATGTTCCCAAGTGGCAGAGGTTGAAGTTTCAGGCTACAGATGAAATATACATGATACATTCCTCAGCTAATTATTTGTCAGTATATTAATAAATCACACTGGTCCCTGCAAGGCTATCTAAATTTAGAAGGTTCATGAGATGTAATACATAATTAATACCCTTAGATCGGATGGCTTAAAGGCAAGTGATTTCCTGATCTCATATGAAGTAGAGAGCATTTATCATTGTTGTCCAAGCAAGGGATTGCCAGCATGCCTGTTTTTGGGACTGTGTATAAATGTCTCTGTCATTTATTCTGGTTCATGAGTAGAAAACAGAAAATACATAACAACTAGAGCCATATTTTTTAAGTCCCATGTATGTTAATGCATGTTTATGTATGTTAAATGTACAAAATTCAATATGTGCACACATGGGTAATGAATTGATGGTTGATCATAACAATCAATGGAAGTTTTACTACTGATATCACAAGGTTATTGTCAGGTCACAAATATATTTATGCAAATAACTGCATGCAAAATTCTCCAATAATTTGTGCATATGGCTTCAAATTCTACAATCTCTCCTTTTCTCAAAATGTTCATCCATAGCCTTTTCGGAAGACGGTCCTCACAGCCTCCCACACTTCACCTCTCTCCCCCCTTTGCTTTGTGGCTCTCCATAGGACCCCTTCCCTGGTCCCATTCTCTCCTCTTGTATGTTATATTTCTGAGAGAAATTGCCAACAAGTACTAATTAAGTTGTACAATAATGGTTCTGCTTTGCCCGCTAGACATGAACTGTCTTACCTGAATAAAACATAATCTAAGAAAGCATCCCCTCAATATCAGGCTGCCAAAACCAGAGCTCCCTCCTCTCCTTCAGACCTTCCCCGCTATCTTGCTGATCACTGTGGACAGCACAACCATACAGCCTTTCCCACTGTGGAGAAAAAAAGCAAACCCTTCATTGCTGAGGTTACTTCTCCCCACCTCTGTGACCAAGTTTGTGCCATCATTCACCCAGTTTGTGCCATCTTTCACCAAGTTTGTGCCATCATTCATTTGTGCTATTATTTACACTATTAACTCCTCAAAGCTCCCTCAAGCTCATGGCTTAAAATCTTCTGAAATTCAGCAATTAGAAGACAGTTTATACTCCTACCTACAACGAGACTGACCATTTTTATCCTGTCTCTTGGGTCTCATGTGACCCGCTCAACTCAGAAACAGTAGAGTACAAGCAGAAAAGGTACTGAGGAGACCAAGGATCAGAGGTATGAAATGAAGTTGTTCAACTTGTTATCTTACCAGGCTCATATAATCAGAGAAGAGAACAGGTAACAGTTTATAGTTCAAGTAAAAGGAAAAAAAGAGCTAATTGCTCCATAGTTACAAGTGCTGAAATATCAACTTTTGAAATAGAATTACTTTTCAAATTACCTAATTCCTAGAAATGTTTCCCAAAACCTTCCTTCTGCAATTGAACGTATCTTTGCAATTGCAATTTGGGCCACTCCTTAACTGTGTGGACAAATACATAGGCAATACTGAATGTAGGCACAGCAGCAGCAGATAGGAAGCTCACCTAACTAAAATCCTGTTTCAGTCAGATATGTAGCTTCAGTATGGACCTCATCTTTGTCTTGACCTGACTTCAGCAGCTTTTTTCCTGGCTTAAACGTACACAAAATTATTCCACAAAAATTCATAGATTATGCTGATCAGAAGAAATTTTCATCTTGTTGCTGTGACCAAGTCATTTTTATATTTGCTTTTCTTCACCGTCTCCCTACTTTCTATCTCAGCAAACTTGTAAAAACACCTGTATTTTAGGTAGTCAAAAAAATGTTTTCATGCTACCTCCTTGCTGTCTCTGCTTTGAAGGAGCTTTTGCCATATATGTACAAAGTGGCATTATTCTTTTTATCACCTCTGTCTTCTTCAATACCTATTTGTTTCAAGACTTCAAAGAATCTCTAGAAAAACTAATGGTGGAGCTCCATAGGCTTCTCTGTTGTCTGTTAATCAGAATATACTGCTTGCTGAATGTAGAGGCAAAGACCAAAGAGGAAAACATTGACACACTCTGTCAAAGATGTCATCTTCAGTATCTCTGCCTAGTGTCTTATCTTGTTAGTATTATGGGAGACAAATCTCTCATCCTTCCACTCATCCTATACATTTCATAAACGTCCTCCTTTTTCTTTTATGCAACTGGTGCTGGGACTGTGAGAGGCTTTTAAGTAATTCAGTTCTGGTTTTCACCAGTATTTTCAGAAGGCTTTCCTTCTACAATCTCAGTGTCTACCATTGCTATTTTACAAATAAATTTTTCATCTGTTAAATTTATTTGGCATTATAATATCAGATTATTTTAATAATTTGGTATTATATTTGGTATTATATTTTGTATCAATCTTATTGCAATGTAAAGAGTTAAATCTGCAAATCTAAGGTAAACTTATTTGAATGGATTAGTTACTGCTGCTTTAATGATATACTAAATGGTTGTGTGATTTGTACATCCACCATACACCAAATAAACATTGAATGCATTGCTATTTGATATAAATGCCTGTAAAATCTGACCAGTATAGAAACAAAGGATAACTTATTAATAACGCTAGAATTACTTTTCCTCTTCTGAAAACAGCCATAACTGTGAAGAAGTCTATAATGTTGTCACTGTTTTGTATGCAGAATTTCCTATTGTAACAGTTAGAAAAATCAGACAGGTTTTGAAACTTTACATATTTCATTATAGCAAAGGGAGAATTTTTCCTTACAGAATTTGTAAGCAGCTTCAGAGATGTTTTATAAAGTTATTTCATTTTTATATTTCAAATTTTGTCAAAACGTCTCTGCTCTAACAGTCAAAAAAAGCTTTTCTTACTATGGGAAGTTTTTGTACAAATGTCATATCACTTGTTCCAAATCGTTCCTGAATATACGAGTGCTTGCAGGCTGATAAAATAATGAAATTATTTCTTAACCAGTTAGCACAAACAGTTATCACATTTTCCAAAGTATTGAATTTAGTTTTTATCTCACTTCTGTGGTTTAACACTGTAGATTTTACTGCAGCACCACAGAAATATTAAGAAACTAGATACTCAGTAATACTTTCAGAGACACGTCTTTAGAGATATCAGCACCTACACATGGGATGTTTTATAATTATAAAAGTAGCATACCCAAAGGTGATGGACTGAGTTCTTTGATCTCTCCTCCTCGTTCTGGTTGAAGGGTAAGATCAGACTCTTCAAAAGTTCCAGTTTCAAGCCAAGGGAAAAAAGAATGTTTGTTGTGTTATGCAGTCGAAAAGAGGAAGATTTATTTTAAGATACATTGGTGGCTAACATAGTAAGGAAAGGGCGAGAATAATAATATGGGAACTAAAAATAATGTGAAAGAAAGGATAACAGCAATTAAGATATTTTGTTTTGGATTTTTGTACTGAGGCAAAACATGCTAATCTTTAAATTGTTTGCGTGAGCCTTGTTGTGTTTTCATTTTGTCTTACTGAATTGCTTAGGAGCATTCAGATCAGCATTAAAATGCATGTATTGTTTAACAACACTCATGGACTATTTTCCCTATCCAGAATAGGTCTCCAAAACAAGCAAGATGCTCAGTCATGGAGGAGACAATGCATCACAGAAACGCAATCCAGCCACTGAACAAGTCCAGAGGAAAAAATGGGATCATCTTTCATTCCAACTTTATAATCTCTGGATAATAATTGCTAATTCTAAAGTAAAATTCCTTGGACTGTAGCTGCAACAAGCTAAAACAGTTTAAGTAAAAAAAGAAAAAAAAAAGGCACCCCTCCGAAATGTAATACTTCTATAACTTTTCTCAGCAAAGAATTTTAAGGAAAGATGTCCTATGAAAAATATGCTACCTTGTGAAAATCTGCTCTTTTTGCTGAAAAATCAATGTGACAGAAAATTATAAAGCAGTCATAGAGTCCTTCTGCAATTAAAAGATACAATGTTTTTATTCACATTGTGCTGAAAGTCACAGTCAAACCATAAGATGGTGTTTCTCCTATGACACATCACATCTTACATATGTACTAGCACTCCAGTCATGTGGTGGCTGCACTCTGAAACAAGGTAGGGCCATACTAGTATAAGTATTCATATTTTGGAGTGTTGATTTTGGCATATGCCAAATGGCTATAACTTTTTTTTGGGTGAGATCCAGTTATTACACAGAAAAGCCATCAGTAGCACTCATAAGGTGGAGAACCCTTGCTTCCATTCTTCATAGGAAGAAACTGACAAACATTAGTAACAAAGAATGAAGAATAATTCCAATTTTTTAGGCATAAATAGTATCCTTCTGTCTGATTAACTGCAGGGGAAATAAGACCTACTTGTCATATAAAACCAGTAATGAAGGAGCCATGGACAGGGTGACTACCCTAAAGAACATTGCAACTTCATGAATTGCAAAGGGAATTCTATGAAGTACCCCATAAAGTCAAGCTCAGACAATCAGTCAAAATGGTTCTTGCAAGAACTGGTTAAAAAAATACACAGCATATTTTGAATATTTTTAAGAAGATTTAAAAAAATAAGCCAAAGTGGAAGGATGTAGAAAAAAAATTTTTTTTTTTTAAATTTAATGCCTCCTTTCATGTTCTGATTATTTTGTGATCCTGAGCTATCCAGTTACTGAATTTTTAGTCTTGAATAGGGATTAAAGGATAAGCAAATTATTCAACACAGCAGCCTCATCCAAAGACCAGACTTGGATTTCGTGTTCAGGACCGTGCAGCATACTCAGAGACAGAAATTCCTCCAATGACCTGTTCCAGCATCCTGCATCACATCGCCCTTTTTCATCCATGACTGAGAAAAGAAGATAGTCATGAGTGATTCACAACAACAGTCTGTAAGGTATATTTTCAGTTACAGTGGTGATAAAAATGATTATTTACTTTTCTTTAGGTCACTCCGTAACTTTCTAATAGTGAAATCACTTCGGGAAATACAATACAACCACCTGTGAATTTACTAGTTGTAAAATTCTTGTGTTTAAGATATGAAGATTTTTTTTTATTCAATTTATTATTTAATGTGTATGTGCTTTCAGTTCCTTATTAGTTTTGGTCTTGTTTGATTTATAGTTTCAGATTCATAACCAATACCAAGTGCCTGACTGGAAAACAAATCCCATCATTGTTCTCGGAATTTTTTGGGGGGAAGAAAAGACTCTCTCACACAGATATTTTGTTTAGTTTTGTCTTGCTTTTGCTAATCAGAAATCAATAACCTATTTGGACCTGGAGCCAAAATTAAGATGTACTCACTAATAGTGACACTGGCGGCCCTCACATGAAACACATTTTGTGGTGATTCCCTACAAAACAGGAGGGAGGGACAGGAACCCCTGACAGCTCTTACCCATCCAAGAAGCTAATATGGGCCTATGAGAAAATACATCTTTTACCACATCGGAACGTATAAATGCGGTTCACAGGCTGCTGGGAAGGCTCCTCACATGGGCTCTCCATGCTCGATTCCCGAGGCCTGTGGGGATGGCTGCACCCCCCGGCTGCC
>NW_008824044.1:2446878-2453552 GCF_000699105.1 Pygoscelis adeliae
AAGCCCCTTTACTTTGTCAGACAACTGGGAACTTGTCAGCAGAAGCGAGTCAAAGCACGTGAGCTGCTGCCAGGCGGCCTCATGCCGTTTCCAGACACAAGAAACCTTCCTAGATTCCTGGACTAAAAGAGCTAAAAGTGATAACCACAATGACTGCTGCTTGACAACTTTACTGTAACTAGGCTTTTCTATATCCACATTTTTATTGTAACTGCTAGGTCAAATACACTAATAAATTGATCTCTAAACACCCTCAAGTGATATAGGGTAGTAGTTTCCTCATTTTGCTGGGAGAGGGAGAGGGACATGGAGCCATTTGTTGCATTTCATACAAAAGACCAGTAGCACAGCCAGATATATAAGCCAGAAGCCTCACTGCCTGTTTGCCAGTCTGAAATGAACACTTGAAAATTTTACATTGTGCTAATGACAACCAACATAGCAGCTTTGCATCTTTATCAGAGTGATTCCAGAGGAAACCATCCCACAGAAACAACACTGCTTACTTAATAAAAAAGGAAACGCTGTGCTTGCCTACCTTTCCTCTTTCTCTATATCCTTAAAATCTTGTCAGAAGCCATACTAATTTTTCTCAAATAAATACATTAGGGCTAGGCAATGAAGTCTCCCCATCAGTGAGACCAACATACACAGTATTAGTGAAATGCTCTACAAAATATTTTAACGATCATAGTTTAAGAATTGGAAATAATCAAGCTTTTCATTATTGCTGGCTCTAGGCAAAAACATTCTTCACTCATAGTTTGCTATCCCAAAAAAGCTGTTAATAAAACTGGTGCCTTAGGACATATCAGAGCTAGCTCCAGCTGGGAAGCAACATAGTCAATTTAATCCAGTACTGAAATTGAGCTTTCAGCTGTCTTGGAATACAAGCAGATAAACCTTATACCTCATTAGGGCATGGGTCATATCTATATGAAGTGCCATGTAAGTTTGTCTTCCTAGAATATACAATATAGACATATTCTTTCGAGGGGTATTGCCCATCCTCTTCAACTTTTCTCAGGCTTCTAATTCTTCCTAAGCTCTCTAATCTTCCTCCCTGCAAGTTTCTAAATTCCTCCAAGTAAATACTACAAATGGTAGGTTATATGTCTCTTATCACAAGACAGAGTTTATTTTATCCACGCTTTCTCATCTAGTATTCTTCGCTTCAGGCTGAAATTTCTGTGCCCTTCCTGCCAACTGCAGCCTTCGAAACACGTGGCTGCTTGTACATGCCTGCGATGAGGCAGGAGTAAGCTATAAACAAAGAGGATCATATTCAGACACATTCAACAAATAAACCAGATATACAGAACCCAAAATTACACAGCCAGTATTTCATGGGGCATAAATCTGTGCCCACACAATAAAAGTTAAGGTTGAGTACCCTTTAAAAAAGTATTCAGAATAAAGCCGGAAGCCGGAAAACAGTAAGTGAATCCTTACTGTGTCATTAGAAATAAAGGCTCTAAAACTTTCAAAAAGGTATAGTGTTATCAGGGCATTCAACATCGCCAACTTAATCCATTTAGAACTATATCTTCATACTGGCCTCCCTTTTGCCACTATCTGTGCTTGCACAGATTTCTCATATAGGATTGCAAAATACACTGTCATTCTGGTAAATGATAAGTGTTATTAATGTTAAGCACACCCAGGTCGTATGTGTGCATAAATCCTAGAAATAGGTTTTTCCCCCTCATGGATTACAGAAGTACCATGTCCAAGTGCTTATGCATACAGAATTAGAGACACTGATCACCTTTTAAAATGGAGTCTTTAAAAGAGATGCAAACTGATCTAGAGTAAGTTAAAAATGAAAACTTAAGGTCACATACTGTCTCTACAGTTTCACTTATTGGCATAAATGACACTGTCTACATTAACGAAACCTGGTGTTTATGTCGGCTTTTTTTGTATTTTGTAAATTATAAATTATAGATACCTATTTTTAACATACATTTTTAATTAGCTGTTAGGAGGACATGACCTTATATGTAGACTCTTCTGCTACCAGGGCATGCAGGAACTGAATTCTCTCTGTTCGTATTAAAAAGTCATGTACTTCTATACTACAAACCCATGATGTGAATAACAAATTTCAGTTATAGGCATATGTTGAACAAGATGTCACCTATGTATTTAGATGAGCTGTTATTTCTCATAGTTCAATTTCCTGTAATGAAACTTAATCTAACCCAAGTACTATAAAAGTAGCTTTTTAGATGGATACCCACTAGTAATTGAAATAGCAAGCATTTGGTTTAAAAATGAGAATTTTAAGTTGATTATCTGTCACTTGCAGAATATGCATGGATAATTCAGTCCTATCCATAACTCACTCCTTGAACAACTATCATTTGTACTAAGAGAGCCTATGAGAACCATATGCCCTGCTTTTATTTAGTCTTTGATACAAAATGCCTAATTTCTGGCACAATCAGTCATAACCTCTCTAGAAATTAGAGCCTCCTTCCTTTTCTTTCCATGTGACTTCATTTCTGTATGGGAAAAAATATTGTTCAGATCAATATTTGCTGAGTAGCGTTTCTGTCTTGCTCAGTTCTCATTACAAAGCTAAGCTGCTTACAGAATTTTTTTTGTTGTTAAAAACACGTTTCATGATCCTAATGATGCTAATCCATATATACAAGAATAGATGGATATAAGAGTATCTACCTAAGGAATTCAATAGCTTTCAATAAGATTAGGTCCACTGACTTTATGGATATCAAAGCAGATTACAACGTCCATTGAAGTAAGCAGACATCTCAAAGTCTGTCACGTAGATGGAGAATGCAAGGCTCTCAGAGACAGGCAGACAGCCACTGCTCATGTCAGAATCCAAGTCAGAGCCAACAAAACAGCACTCAGGTGCCTGGAATTTCCTTTTCATGCTTTTAAGTCTTGATGTAATAAAACCAGGGCCATCCTATGGAAATATGATGAGATTGTTTTGCATAAATTTAAGTACACATGAAACACTGCTGTATGGGAGAAGACAACTCTGTCCTTGTTACCAATCACATGTATTTATTCATTGCAGTATATATGTGTAGTGTTACTATACATAACTTTTACTTCAAATTCTTCTTATAGTATCTAGTGTTTAGCTCAGAAAATTCTTTTGGACAAAATCAAGCTCAATTATTTTTTCTAAAAAATGTTATATTGTGTCTGCTTTTATCTTATTATTATTTTATTCTTACTAGAAACCTTCTTGTTGATATATCTGTAAAATTGTGTTGTAGAAATATTCACCATAAGTTTCAGATTAATAACAAATTATTAGTGTGGGCACTGAAATTTTTTGTGGCTTCCAACTACTGGTGCTTAAAATGTGCATTTACTCCAAAATGTACAAAAGTTGCTTTCACCTCCAGAAAGCTATATTGTTTAAAGGGCTGGTCTGATACATGAAATCTTTAACTTATGTTTGAAAGAAGAGAATGGAGAGCTGCCATTCAAGCTGTGGACAAATACGCATCTCTAACTGAAGGTAATTACACTAATGGCACATCCGCAAGGCTTGATATTTGACATGAAACAAGATGCTTGACATTGATATCAGTTGCAGATTATAGGCATCGCAACTATCGTGAAAATGAGCTATTGTATGCACTTTCCTTTACTGGATGGGTGCAATCACACCAGTTTTCACTCTTCCTTTTAATTCCTTACACTGTAATCTTTTCACCATACTCTTCAGATGACAAGTTTCATATGGTATCTTCACAGTCTCCTCTTTTCAGAGATTAGAGGGAAAGTTGTTTAGATTATGATAGCACTCAAAATCAGCAAACCACTGACAAAATAGAGGTAAAAATATGGTATTGATGCTCTCCAGGAGAGGGCCCCCAGGATTGGGTGGGCTGGAGCACTTGCCCTGTGAGGAGAGGCTGAGGAACCAGGGCTGGTTCAGCCTGGAGCAGGGATGGCTTTAGGAACATCTAACAGCAGCCCCCCAGTGCCTGCAGGGAGGTTGTTGAGAAGGCAGAGTCAGGCTGTTCACAGCAGTGCATGCCAGGGGAATGAGAGACGGTGGATATAAATTGAAACAAGAGATGTTCAGGCTGGATATAAGGGAAAAACTTTCTCAGCGTAAGGACAGCCCAGGAGTGGGACAGGCCACCCAGAGACTGTGCAGTCTCCATCTCTGGAGGTTTTCAAGACCGGACTGGACAAAGCCCTGAGCAACCAGGTCTGATCTCAGAGCTGGCTCTGTTGCAAGCAGGAGGTTGGACTGAAGAACTCCTGAGCTCCCTTCCAGCTGGAATTATTTTATGAGCATATGGACTCAAAAGAGGAGTTTGGAGCTTGCAGAAATTACTGAAGGAAATTGCCTAACCTCTTTTACACTGGAGGGCAGCATAAAAATCCCTCCTGAACCTGAACTTAACAAATCTATGAAACTCAAGGGCTGGTTCTACATTAGCACTTTGGTTCAGAGCAGTATTGCGGTTTTGAACTGAATCTCCTGATCATACCCCCCCTTACTATGCATTAGCTCAGTTCACAGGGCAGTTTTAATTTATGCAAACTAGATTCTTTTCAGAGGAAACTAAAGAGAAAACTCCATGCCATGCATGCACCAAATGTAATCTAGCAAGTAATGGGTTCATAAGGGTCCTAATCAGAGGTCAGTGCTTCAGATGACTTCAAATTGCATGTGTGTTGAGGACATTTGAACCTCTAGACTAAATCTAGTTCAAAATAAACCCCCAGAGCAGTACACAGGATAGTGGCAGAGGCCTCAGCACCAGCTGCTTTGATCTGCTTATCTGTTTCTCCTCTGTCAGACTTGCTGATGTAGACATAGCCACTACCAGAAATGTTAAGCTGTCTGGCATTTGTATAGCTGGAAATAACTGCATCAAAAGAAAGAGAAATGAAATAAATACTAATCACTTAGGTGAAGGTCATAGCAAATCTCCAAATTATTCACCTAAGTTTAAAACTTAAGTCTTACAGAATTCTAGGATATTAATTAGTCTGCAGGGTGGGAAAGAGAATTACAGTTCCCTATCTTTCCAAAACTGTGGCACCAGCTACTGAAAGTTTTGCTTTTATTTTTTATGTTCTTTCTCTTTTGCATATTCTGAAAGTCCTCTAATATAACTAACACTGGAAGCAAAACTAAATAACAGTTCTCAGTCCTAAGCACAAGACAAAAATATGCAGATAAACAAAGCAGCAATTATGAATTCAATGCTACTCTGTTTAGTAGCATAATAACCATTCATTTGAAGTTCTATGATAAAAAGAAGTGCTTAAGCCAGAATTTGGGCCAAGATTTTGCCCTTACCTCCTATTCATTTCATTTTATGTACACGGAGAGTATTTCAAATGAATACCAAATCATATAAGCACAGTGTAACATATAAACACATTACAGCATGCTAAAAAAATGTTGTAAAATAGTAGAAAAGGGGGGGTCCAAGTTGTTTCTTATGAGCAATAAGTAGTCCTTGTAAAATTATCTAAAATTACACACGTATTATTAGTTCAGTAGGCAAAAAGGTGTCACAAACAACCCCCAGTAACTTTATATATCATGTAAACATATGATATATGGCATATGCTTCTCTAACCTCATCCTGTTCGGAAACCAGTAAAAACACCAGCAGTGGCTCTGGAGTAGCTTCTGTGAAAAGGATTGCTTGTATCTCCCTGATGAACATGAATCTGCATCAGAAAGGAAATCCTGCCCCAATTTTAGTATCAACTCACATTCAATGATGTCTTGAATGAGCAAAGATGATGAACAATTTTCTTGACCTTAAGTTTTTCAGGTAGCTGATGTCGGGCTTAGTGACAGAAAATTAATGGATCCTTACATCCATCCGGTGTCTCAAGCTAGCACTGTGATAGCCCATAGATAATGAAGCTATTTTTGTCAGTAGTCATTCTAACAGCTATTACAGCAGCTTTTATAAAAACTGAATTTCCTTTATTTATCTCAAAGCTAATAGGAGACTAACACACAACCCAGAAAGCTACAGCAAGGTTACAGTTCCCAGAACTTTGTGAAATCTGCACTCATTGCACCTTCTCTAATTGTACCATTTTCTAAAAACATAACAAAAAAATCCCCAGAACAATTCTTTTAAGAGTGTTTTTAAATACGACTACAGTTTTTTACGGTTCTCTAGGTAGATTAGAGCTGCACCTAATCAACATGTGAGCTCTGTTTCAGTAAAATGTTTAAGCTTCCGCATAGTCTTAACCAAGTCCATGCTAGAGTCAATGAATGACTTTGCATGCTTAAAGTAAAATATGCTGATGGTGCTTTGTTGAATCAAGACCTTAATGCTTTTTAGGTATTCAATAGGGTTATGGCAGAGGAATAAGACATAATATCTTATTTCTTGATGTAAACATCAGAAAAGGGAAGATGATGTGCAACCTAGAATGCAGAAACACACACATTAAATCAATATCAACTATATTGATTTGTAATAACAATAATAATAATAATAATAATAATAATAATAATGGGAACTGTCTTTACAGACCTATTAGGAGATTTTTTTTTTCTGCTCTGATGATTTAAAATTGCTTTACATTTCTTTCATTTTCCCCCTTCCTTCTACTGATCCTACCGTAACGACTTCATCATAGTGCTGTTGATTAGTGCCGTTGGTATTTTTGGTTAAAAGAAAGAGACT
>NW_008824044.1:2453568-2456228 GCF_000699105.1 Pygoscelis adeliae
AGCAAGAAAATAAGATTCAGTTTGTTAAAAAATAAGATTAGTATACAAACATTTTATGAACATGCTAAAATTTGTAGGTCACCGCTTTACCATCTATGCATCTTTCCAATAGAGCCAACATTTCCTATGGGGTGGCTGAAGCACAGTTACACCGTAAACTGTGTCAGCATTGAGGATAGGGTGAACTTCACAATCTTAAAGCTAAGTACATTCATTGTTAACCTCAATGCAAAATTTTTTAGTCAAAAATCCTTCCCCCCTCAGTTTAGACTGACTGAAACATTTTTCAAATCTGGAACAGACTGGGCAATAATGTCCGCTATACAACTAAGTAGGTTTTGGTGGTATTTAAAGAAAAAAATCTTTATTTATTTTTCAAAAAGCATTTTGATAATGTTTTCATTAAGAAAAAAATAACTTGAAGTTAAAAGACTTCTTACCCAGTCAAATAAAATAATTTCATTTGACTTGAAAATTTTGTTTTACCCTACTTGAAATCAAGTCTAAAATTTTCTTTAACCTAAACTATTTTTTCTGAATTTTTCAGTTTGGTAAACAAACTGAAACTATCATTTGTTCACACAACTGCAATGTTCTATAAACACTGGCTATAAATACTTTACATAACAGCTATCCTTCAAATGCATGTGCTAGGTATAAGAAGGTTGATAGCCCTGAGAAGTTAATCAGCATGGAATTTGCTAATTAATGTATAGATGAAGATGGTAACAATCATGTATATAAAGACTCCCAAAAATGTAATGTAATATCAACTCAGAGACAGCAGTAAACATATCTTGAATAAATAATTCCTATTCCTTAGTACTCTTATACTCTTAGTACTAATTCCTTAGTACTCTTATACTCTATAGTCCTATAGTACTCTACACTCTAAGTACAGATAAGGTCAAAATCCCCAAAATGCAGGCTGGGGCCTTGCAGAACCAGAAGAACTCATTCACTCAGTAAATAGGAAGCAAAAAAAGACAGCTTGTGTAAAGTATTTCAGGCCTACAGTTGCATCCAATTCTAAAATTAATAAGCCAGTGACCTAATAGGCTCTTATTCAGTTTCCACTCTTTTTTTAATTGGTTTTTAATATTGGACATTGGAGAAACACCTGCCCCAGCCACCCTCTTGCCACCTGCAGTTCAGTGTTGATAATGATATGAGAGTATTGTCTACTGTTTATCATAAGTAACTATTAGTGTTTGCTTGCTCAGATCATAGTTGGAGTCCATAACACTGTAATATCTTCTTTTCATTCACTCCTTTGTTTAGTGATTTAATATAAAACTGCAATTTTTTCCTCAGAAAATCAAACAAGACTGTATTCATATTTGCAATTCAACACAAGCAAAGGAAAATTAACAAAGTCACCTAAACTTGGGTCTCACCAAGCTTCCTTCTTCCTATTACAGGGGTTCAGGGCCCCTGGGTCACTGCTTGATTTGGTGCCTGGGATGACCTACAGTAAAAGGGACACTGCTAGGAAGTTCCTAGGCAGACTTCATAGCCATCCAGATGAAGTTTAATACTTCCAAAGAAATTCAGCCATCTATGAAACTAACGTGTCCTCAGTCTAGGCACATTCCCTTTTGTTCCTGTTTATATTAAACTCCAGGGAGACTTAACAAAACTGTTAGCATACAATATGTGATTATAACAAAAATACTTCATACAAATGAACATCACTGTCTACACAGACTGACTACTGAAAAGGAAAGAAGTTTGTCTTTTTTTTTTTTCTTGCACCTCTTTGTAGCAGAATTCCCTCCTGAATCAGTCTTATTAAAATTTATTCCTTTCTTTTCTTTTGTCATACTGAAATAGGAGTATTATTTTTTTTACATAAATTATCATTATCCACAACATTCCCCATCTACTGAAAACAAAGAAAACATTTCTATTGATGATTCAGTACAATGCATAATGGTTTTGTACAAAATCTGTTATGCAGCATTAAAGATATTTTTTTCATGTGATAAATTTTTACATAAGCTCAATCTTTTGAGTTCAGCTGAGGAATCACTTTGCTATTTATTCAATAGTTTTCTATTTCCTTTAAGGAACAAAAGCTTTCTCCTGTTTGCATGATTTAATACCAATAATTTCAACTGCAACTGAGGATGGTATAATCCGCAAAGCCCAACAGTGAAAACATTTACTTTGTGTCCTGAAGACAGCAGTATAGTCTCAAAAAAAAAGTGTATTCCTTAATAGCATTTTTACTCTCAGAATAAAATCAGTACTTATTTCCTCATGTTGAGAACAGTTTAGAATTTTCTAATTAGATATATTATCAATACTTCCAAATTAATTCTGGAATCTTACCTGAAAAAAGAATTAAAAAAATGAAAACTTTGTGCCTTATGCAGGAAAGCATTGGCCTATCACAATTTCAGTGTAAATCAGTAGGAATTAAGACTGCTTATCTCACTGTTCTGTTGTGACTGTAACTCAAAGCAAGTAAGGAAGAAGAGTATTGTCATGGTCCAAATAGCGCCAAAACACACACACATATTTTTCCATTCCTGGGCTTTCAAGACATTTGAGTTTTGCAAAAGTGCAATAACAAAAATTATACTAGATTTCTACATCTTGATGAAGATAAAAATAGTCCAAAATAAAACTACCTGTCCCTGTACTTTTACATTTCT
>NW_008824044.1:2456251-2469011 GCF_000699105.1 Pygoscelis adeliae
TAAAGTTGTTAAAATCTTAAATATTTGTTCAAGTTCAGTTCTGGATAAGATGTTTTTCAAAGAAGTGTTTCCAGCAAAATACACATTCACACACACATCCCCAAATTTTTATGTATATTTTCATTCCATAGGTCCACCATGAAATTTCTGACTGGAACCAGAAAAAGCGCTGAACAGCCATTAGCCTGCTGTTCAGGGAACTCGCTTGGACCATATAGCAGCTCTTCTGAATGAAGAGTATTGCATTATCTGAATCACTGTCATTTTCTCAAAAGCTCACATTCAGTCACAGTTTTTGCCTTTAGCCGTTAGTTTACTTAGGTAATTTTTGCTTCAGAAGAGATTCCAAGTCTATTAATGCAATGTTTTATCATGCTGCCCATTCTTGAATGGGCACCCTACCAACAATGGACCTTGCACCTCATATTGTTGAGAGAGGGCTGAGAAGGGGGGGTTGAAGGCAGCAAGATCAGTGGAGGGAAGACAATGCTAATACAGCCTCTTTCTGCTCTTTCATAAAGCCATTCTGCTGCACAGAGCTTGTGAAGAAGCAAGTTAGTACACCAGCATACTGGTGGACTTATATGTACCACCTGAGGCAATGGACAATATTACTGTCCCAGCAATCTAGACAACACATGGTTTGTTTTGCCACATTAAATGCAAATGAGTAAATATACACACATGGATAACTCAGTGAAGTGAATTGGCACATGGGGAGAAATGGGCTAAGCACACGTAAAGGAGCATAGCAACAGAGTCTCTGGGGCAGAAGAGGAGAATTGTGAGTGATTGAGCATATTGTAGGATGCTCTGTGGGGCTTCTTTGGCCAATGAAGTCTTGAGTCTGGTCTAACACAAGTCAGCTCTTTAAAAGCGTAACTGACACATGACCAGGGCCCCCTACACCAAGGAACATCCTTTAAAAATTACATTGAAACTGTATAGAAAGCAACTGAGAGAGATAGGAGACCTCTAACTCAAAGTAAATCTGTGCTGTTTCTTAAAAAAAAGAAAGCTCTAGGTCCCAGACCGGTTCAGAATTGAAAGGTATGCCTAAAGGTAAAAAGAAAAAGGAACAATTTTAAAATTAAATTGTGTAATAACACTTTAATTGGAGCAGGGTCAAAACCACTGAATCAGATCCATCCCCTAAACATTATTCATTCTCCAACAGAGTAAAATCGGGAAACAACAGAAAAATATCAGAGACAGAAGAAGGCAGGAAGGAAGAATATTTTTTGCATTATATTGTTAATCATTAGTGAGGCTGAAAGAAAAGTTTTGGGTGGAACAAATCCTTAAGACATACATGAGCATATATTAACTGCATGGTGCCAAGTACCCAAGCACATATGCTTGAGTTCATATATATTTGTTCATCTCAGGTTTCGCATATTAAATGTTAGAGCTGTTTCTAAGAGGCTGGTTTACTACTTTATGGTTTATGAAATTCATGCTTATCATGCATGTCTACTCTATTGAGCTCTACTGTATATAGGTTATTGTTGATTTTCTGTATATATTTTGTTCAGGGAAATTCCACTATAATACACTAAAATCTAAGACTTTCAGACCTTCAATTTCTTCTGAGATCCTAAAATTTTACATTTTATATATAACAGACTTTCGTTTTCTCATTAAACCTTGCTTAATTTATTGAACACTCAGATTACCTGACAGACTTTTTGCAATCTGTTGCCATCCTCATACTTTTTTTCTTTCCTTTTCTTTCCTTGGTATTTCTGTCTTGCAACGTGCCTTATTTTGTAGGTTACATCTGGGGGCAGATGGCATTTGAAACCGAAATGAGCAAAACTGGTCTGTTGAGCTCAAAAATGAGCTGAATTCATGTACAATTTGCACCTGTGAGTAAACATGTGGTAAACTCATTCAAGATGGTCTAAATCAATAAATCATATTTAAGAACCAGCATCTGCTTGCTTTCAACAACTAAGTACAGAGAATCTGCTCCTTTATACATGTGAAATCCTTAAAATGGATATAACGTAGCTTCCAGAGATCCAACATGCTTCAATCCCTTTTAAAATAAATGTTAAGTTCTACTTCTTTACACTGATCACGGTTCTCTTCAGGCAACTCTTTTTATTTTCTTGGATCTGATCTTTGCATTCCACCCTTAAAAAATTGTTTGAAGTCTCAGATGAACTATTTTAATCTCAGACTCAGTCCTTCATTAATCTTCATCTGTCAGCTGCCTTCAGCTGGATATGCTCTTGGATTTTGGTTAAAATGCCATTCCCTGTTTGTTCTCTTCTCTCTTCTCAGTTTAACATTTCTTTTAATGGATACTTCTCATTT
The DNA here is from genome assembly GCF_000699105.1 of Pygoscelis adeliae. Lineage (NCBI taxonomy): Eukaryota > Metazoa > Chordata > Aves > Sphenisciformes > Spheniscidae > Pygoscelis > Pygoscelis adeliae. The sequence continues at coordinate 2,458,574 of NW_008824044.1, forward strand.
CTCTATCCAGTTTTCTCAGAAGACCTCCCACAATTTTTCCCTATGCTCAGAGAAAACATACTGAAGAAGAGAGGAGTACTTATGGAGGGAAAGTATGGAGAACGTCTCATGTAACGAGGTGAAATTCTCTCTGATCATGATCTAGATGCACGAAGAAGAGGATAAACTGGTTTTGATGAGGTATCAGTCTCTTTAAAAGATGTAAAAGATGGAAAAATCATAGTACACATAGTCTCTTTGCAGTGTTCAACCATGAAAGATATTTTAGCAATTAATAACAAGATTTTATGTACCATCTGTTACACACACCGCTCCATCCTCCAATCCACTTGAAACTTAAATTAGTCTAGGTCTATTAGGCCTCATGCTCCCCAGTTTAATTAGACAATGACTACATATCACTTATTTCCAGTGAAATCTCTTTAACCATTTCCATTTAGATTAGAGTTTCTACTCTTTTTTAAACACTCTGGAGAAAGCAGCCAAGTTTTACCATCACAGGTATTTAAACAAGCAGCATACTCGATTAGACTATGGGTGGGATGGTTTTAACAAAGTGCATTTCCATGTCTTCAAAGAAAAAACAGTTAATGACAAAACCTGCTTCATAAATTACCAAAATGAATAAGGTAAACAAACCCCAGTGCATAAAGAATTGCACTCTCTTTCTGCTACCTTGCAGTATTCTCTTCTCCTTAAGGAGAACAGCAGTATATCATGGAACAGTGGTAAATGTAACTTCACTATGTCAGTGATGAAGTGACATGATAGAATTTTATTTACTTCCTTATCATAAATGATGGTGATTCTGGAGTCCTTGGATGCATAAAAACAAACGATTTTTTTAATTAAGAAATACCTGAAAGGCAACTGAAAATTACTACGTGTGACCTGATTGCAATACATTCAATGTTCAAGAAAACACTGGATATGGGGAATTTCTTCATATACCTGGGGCACGGACATCTGTGGACATTCTGGATGACACAGGATGAGGCAATCACTGGGTGGCAGAGCTTAAACTGACAATGTCAAGCAATGCTAGGATGAAAGCAGAGCTTTATATAGCTCTCTCACCACCTCCTCCCACTCCCCCCCACAAATAATGCAAGGTAAATCATGAGCTATTTTATTAAAATTGATAATGCCATATTACTGTAATAAGGGTGTAAGTGAAATCAATATTAGGACTACATTATATAAATTATGAACATGCTTTTTCGTCTATTCCTTCCTCTCTGCTTTTTCCCTCGCTTTCAAACTCCAGTTGCCCCATGAAATCTGTTCTGTATATTTATACCAGTAATAAAAAGAAAATATGTCCACTTCTGATGAATAATTATGTGTGTGGAAATAGGACAATATTTCTCTCTTAGTATCTAAGCAACAGAAATGATTCAAAGTCTTTTGCCTGATTCATACAAACTGACCTACTGAAGTCAATGGAATTAGCTGTGCAAGCAGGGAAAGAAGATTTTATTGATAACATGGTTCGTCAGAATGGAAACTTAAGAAACAGGACGTGGTCCCTCAAATTGAGAGGAAAATATTCAATTCATTCAACATACTGAAGATGATTATGGACTAAAAAATACATTACATGAAGTTAATTGAAATGGTTCACATAAAGTTGTAATAATTTATCTTTGCCATGAATTTTGTAGTAGGACTTTCACAGTCACTTTTTACAGCATAAAATAATTGTACTTTCCTTGTGTCCTAATGAGTTATCATTAATGTTCCTAGCAAAAAATCCCCACCTACACTGGCTAAAGAGTCTGCTTGATTCAGAGTTGTATGATTCCCTCATGGCAAATTAGTGGTTTGGACTCTCTTCTAGCTGGTTAGCATGAATGCATAAAGCTAAATAACAGTCATACAGGATTCATAGTTGGTGACTAAATCTTACTTTATTTAGATATGTATAACCACACAATATGACACAAGTTTTAATGTATTTATTTTCACAACAGTCCTAAAACAGAAAAGTGCTGTTTTCCTCTATTTTGCTCCTGGGAACTAAAGAAGAGAAATACTAAAAACTAGATCCACAAAGGGTCTCTACTGCCAGCCAAAATTCACAGCCTGAAGATAGACTCATTGCCCCCCATAGAAACACTTACAGGCTTCACGGATGACAGTGAGCTGGCAGGGAACTACTTGTGCTAGCTAAGAAAGAAATGCCTGCAAGTGTTTGATCTTTGCTTGAGCATCCCACTCATACTCCCCCCCTCCACCCCCCCCCCCCCCCCCCCCCAAAAAAAAAATTGACATTACACCAGACAAGTCACAGAAATGCAGATACCTGCCCCATGAACCAGGCAACAGAGCACTCACCTTGGAGATGATCATGCTGAGTGCCCCCTTCCTGCTTGATGAGAAACAGTCTTTGATTTCAGATTTTTTATATCCCAGAAGATTTCACAGCAACAAAACTCCCGGGCATTTCTGCAGAATGAATTCCCGCTGAACTTGGTTCACATGTATAAATAAGTGATCTCTATTGCCCAAATGAATCTCTTAAATATAAATCTCTGCAATAATTTTTGTGGGTTTTAGTCTATGTACTCCAGTGAATGATTATTAATATAAAGTAAAACAGCTTCAGCCAGACAGGCTGAGAAAGACTCATTCAATCTCCAATATCTTAAGAGTTTGGGACCAAGTCAAAATAGAAAATGTGTAAATTAGGTCAATGGAGAGCCCTCTAACCAGCTGGTTATTGACTCTCAAAGCTAGTGGGAGGCCAAATGTGATACAAGATACCTCTTAGATTTACTTCTCTAGGTAAGATCTAGTTTGGGGAAAAATGCCTTAATTTCAGTGTAAGGTAGGGGTTAAAGAAGCTCAGTGGCAGCAGGTTATTCAGCCACTTGAACATCTAGAAATTTAGACTGATGAAAACATGGAGTATATTTCTCTATAGTACAGTGCTCTGTGCCAGAAACAGCACCACTCCTGCAGGGCGACTCAGCTCAGGCAGAGAAGTGGACAATCGTGGCTTTTCTTTAAGATTCCAGCCAGTTTGTTAGGAATGAGCTCGAATATCTCTGCATAACACCCTCACACACTTTTTCTCCTGTATTTATCCTCTGGAAAAGACAGTGAGCCAGACTCAACAGTGAACCTACCATGGATTCATTTAACTCAAAATATTAAGAACCATGCACACCAAAAGAGAAAAACAAGCCATAGTTCATTATGAGGCATTAGAAGTGACAATGAAGCACAGTGATTTCTTATACTGAATTCCTCCCCACCCCTTAGTTTTCATATCACTGTGATTATTTTAGGTAATTTTATCTAAAACCTGTTAAAAAAAAAAAATCTTTTCTATTCTAACCAACAGATGTACATATTATTTGTGTTTTAATTGGAAATAGTGAATACAAAAATGCAATATTGCCAGTTAAACTTATCCCCATTAAATCCTTCTTTGATATCACACAAACCAGGAAACACCTTTTTCTCAGGTGGCACTAGTAACTTTTGTTTTCTAAGATGTTCAGCACCAATGATTCAGCCTGCATAATTTTAGTTGGAAAGGAAGATGCACACTGTAAAAAGTCTGCACCATGAAAAGATTCCAAATTAGTTGACTCTCTTCCAAACCAGGTGACCAGCCAAAAAAAAGTGGTCAATTCAACCTCTCAGGCAGCAGGCAGCAATGGAAGTGTCCCTTTCTTCTGTAACCAAGCAGCTGCTGAACAGTTTTTTGTATATAAATTTCCTACCAAGATTATAACTGGGCATAGAAAGACTAAGCATCTGCCAATGTATGTTCACACTTTTGGAAATGAATGCACATAAACAAAATATTCAAAAATTTAAACATGTTGTTAAAGCAAATATTTCTGTGTTCAACACTCAAGCTGGAAAGCATTGTTTCACTTGACTACCGTCATCACTGAAACACTTCACCTTTTTTCTCACAATTTCCTCAATGGAAACACCTAATTGAAATTCAGAGAAGTGTTCATTGATAAAATGAAAAGACACTAATCAAGGAATTCAATGATTATATCATGCAGAATAAAAAAAAATCCTCACCACTTCAAATCCTTGCTGTGATTCACTAGCAGAAAGGGAGTTAACAGCTCTGTTTAGTCTTAGCAGGCAAGAGTGAAGATGCATGCACATGATTACTGATTTATCAAGGCTTATTAAAAGCTTCTCCCACAGGGCACAAACACAGAGACACTTTTAACTAAATTCACTAGAAGATCCATAAAAATCACACATTTCTTCATTCTGAACTTTAGCTGAAGGGGACAGTCTAAGTCACCACGAACACGAAGAAAGAAACATATACAAATCCTTTGCCTTGGTCCTCTCTTTAGGTGTGTTATTCAAAATCATACAATTCCTCAGAAAAGGAGTAGTTGAAGGAAGAAAGATTAGCAACAAATTCCTCCCTCTGTTAAAAATTATGGGAAATATATTGATTTCAAAGGGTTACAGATTTCATCTCAGCACTCCAAATACAAATATTTTCATAGGAAGGAAAATTAAATTTTTTTAACTTCAGGATACTGATGCTGCTTTCTGAATGAACTCATCTGTTTCGTTTATCTTGACCAAGGAAAAAGTATCAGCTGTAAGGCCAGCCTCAAGCATTTATGTCTTACTGTGGTACTTTGAGTGGACAGCTTATTGGGCTGAAGAAGAAAGGACTCCTATGTGAAACAGAATTAGAAAGCAGAGCAGTACACAAAGCACTCATTACGTTTTTAGATCCCTGATTTGAAATATACAGCACTTATTCCCCTCCCATGAGTGAAGGCCAACCTAGAACACAGCAAGTACATCCTTTTGAGTAAATTGGCCAGTGCCAGCCACATGTCAGAGATGATTAGTGAGGCAGAGACACCAGCCACCTCCTCTGACATCAGAGGTCAGATAAAGGAGAGTGCGGCAAAAGCTGAAAAGCATCAACCTTCCGATGATGATGTGGCTGATCTGGCACACCTGCTATTCCTGTCACTTCTCAATACTTCTTTTATTGGCATTACCTGCTGTGAGAAAAGTCTCTCTAGAACTCGCAGCTTGATTTTGGTCTGAGGAAAATAATCATAATATGGTAGGAGAGAATCAGACTGCCAACTGCTGCCTTTCAAGTAGTGAATTGAGTGGACTGCAAAAAAGCAGATAATATTCAGCTCACACCTTTCTCAGATGGAGCAAACACTCCAGGTTGCCATAAACCAGGCAGGTTCAGCCTGCTGCACTAAAAGCACACATTTTTGGCCCTTCTTTCTGAGGAAACAGTCTGAAAAACAGATAAGAAAAATGGTTATTGTCCTTGGAGGCGAAGAAGAATTCCAGAGAAAAGTTAAGGTAGGGCTGCTGGGCTACCAAATACCCTTGCCAACCAGTGAGGCTATCTGATTTTAGACTACAAGAAAGCTGCTTCTCATTAAGCTGTTCTCCTACTGTGAACCATCTTTTGCATGTGTTGTATAAGTAATGCACACATCATTTATAATATTTTGTCCTAGTAGTCCTTTTTCCTGGATATTTTTATGTTCTTTTCCATTAAGAATCAATGACATTGATTCTTAGGCATCTCAGAGTGGTATTTTATCAATCATCATGGCATATCAGAGATTTTTTTTCCTAAGGGGATGGTAACCTGGTATAGAGTCCTGCATCTAATTCCCTTCAAAAGGTTTGAACACATGGGGCCAAATGTCATTCTTGTGTACAAATCTGAACGGGCTTGTTTGCAGCTCTGCAGGCTCAGGAACCAGTGACACTGAATAGATATTCCAAAGGGCAGAATTGGAGTTTATCAGACAATTTTAAACTTAGCAATGATTATTGAGGGGAGAAGGAGAAGGTCGTTCCTTCTTGGATTTTTTTATTCTGGAGGTAATGTGGTCACAGCTTTCTGAAATGTCTTTTTCTTCTTATTTTTGAAAACTAAGATTCAAGCGAGGTATCAAAAATGGAGGCACCTGAAGTCTCCCTTTACTTTTCATATTCTTCAAAACTCACAGCATAGAGGTATCTTATTTGTAAATAGAATTCTAAGCAGAGATCATCACTGAAGCGATTGTTGAAATTCTTCATCATTAACACCATTTTTCTTAACTCCTTATTCATATCAGTTAGCTTCCAACAGCAGTATAAAGCCATTTAATCAACATGTTTATATAAAAAAATCAATTATTTCAATATTATTTTGAATTTAGGGGAGAATGAGATGGAAGGAATTGGCTGGATATTGCATATCTATTTTTAATTAACCCACTGCAGTGTTATTTAAACCGAGTAAGCCTTTCTTGCTTTATATTGTTGAGCTCACAGAAACAAGAAGTGCTTTGTGCTTTTTGCTGCCTCTGCAGAATTAGTCCATTAGCAAGCACTATTTCTTCAGATTGTGCCAACCTCGCTGGGGCTGTTGGTCAAGAATGCCCTTTCACCATGCGTCTGTGTTGCTGTTTATGAAGGCAAATATTTTCATATCAGCTCCATTCAGATTAAAGAAAAAAGGTTATACATTAGTATCTCTCAGATGGATAATGTGTTTTCTTACATGTTAATTTATCTGACTCCAGGTAAACAAGAATCCATAAAGTTCTAGCTTTCAGCTTTTAAGATGCAGTAAGTCCTCATAGTCACTCTGCATTGTAGTAAGCAAACACAGGATGCATAATTCAATTTTACTTAAAATGCTTATCATACTTTAAAATAGCTTGTTTTGCAGACCTTAGATATATGCCCTGGATTTTATTCTCCCGACTGAACTTTCCTTTCACAGCTCACCTCTGGAATCGTCTCAAAATACTGTGCTCATGATTCATTAGTTCTCCTATCACTTCCTTTCTCCATTCTGTCTTTTATCAGTCTCAAAACTCCCTGAGGATGCACAGAACACACTGAACACAACATCCAGCATTAGGAACATTCATAGGACTTCAACAGTGTATTTCAAAGACGTAATTGCACTTCTACTCTAGGGTACACTTTGAAAATTTATCTCCATTTTTCCACATACATACTGGCTCAAATTCTCTAACACTGCTGCTGAGACACAGAAAGATTTCTTTGAACTGTAAAAGTGAAACACACTGGCATAGGAAATAAAATTGTTGATTGCACATGCTCAGAAGGAGCTCCCATAAGAACTCAGTAAAATTGCTCACATTTGCTTATATATAAGAAAGATGATAACATGTAAGGTTGCCGCAAAATATTTAGTAAGTGACTTTTAAAGAAAATATGATTATACTTTTAAAATATACTATAACAGCAGATATAATGATGGGTATCTAAAATGATAAGTATTTCACCATGAAACCCCTAATCATCTCTCTCTAATTATATAACATTTTTAAATCATTTAATTTAGCTGCCTTTTTTCTATGATTAAATTAATTTCAAACAAGATGGTACTGACATGATAAAAATAAGAGTGCATACACACAGAGAATAAGCATGAGCTATCCTGGTTTTATCACCACATGGAAACTGGAGGTTATTATCTTGGAGGAAATGCCTATTGCTAGGTTGCAGCTTGTTTTCCCAGCACTCTTTTTAAGCGTCAGTGCCATTTTATGCTTTTCACTCCTAATGTATCTGTAGACACTATTAACTAGTTAGGAATATTTTTTACGCTTTATTTTTTTCAGCATATAAGAATGTGCAGTTGTGTGCATGCACTACGTATTTTTAATACTCCTACAGATAAAGACTAATAAATGAAAATGAAAAAAGTCTTTAAAAGCAAACAAAGTTAGGAAACAATCAAAGAGCATGTAAGTATGCAAAATTCGTAACTCAAACAAAACAGAAAGGGGTTTGAAGTCTAGGGGGGGAGGGTTGGTTGGTTGTTTTAGAAATGTCTGGAAAAATATGTTCTTCCTTTAATCTTATCCTCTGACATAGATGAAGAACTTTGAAGCAGTGAAAATAACAGGGAAAGGAATAACCAGAGGCAGATGAAGGAACTTGGTTTGGAAAAATCCTTATCCAAATGTTAAAGATAGCAAAGTTGTATGCAATGAAAAAGGAATGTCATGATTCTCATCTTATATTTAACAAGATTCTGTATCCAACACCAAGAATACCAAGAAGAATCTGATTTTCCTTTGCAAAAGCAATTCTAAATAACCTGAAAGAATTTTCCCTATGCAAGAATTTCTTCTAGTATACAACTTGCACTTGCAATAACCACATGGAACTATTTGTTGTCTCTCTTCATCTACAAATTCTCAGGTTGCCTAGAGAAGTTGTGGATGCCCCATCATTGGAATTGTTCAAGGTCAGGTTGGACGGGGCTTTGAGCAACCTGATCTAGTGAAAGATGTCCCTTTCAGGGATGGGGGGGTTGGACTAGGTGATTTTTAAAGGCCCCTTTCAACCCAAGCCATTCTGTGAGTCTATGAGTGTATTTATGTTGATTTGTGTCTCCTTTTAGTTATTTGTGGAAAAGATGCATTACACTCAAAGAGTTCCTAACCAACAGAAATTATAAACTTCCTGTTCAGTATTGTCATCTTGTAGCAGCATCCTAATTCACAACAGGGGATTCTCAGCCGCTATTACAATTTCTGTAAATAACCATGATGTCTGCAGTTGGTAGAAGTCCTATAATAGTTCGTACAATGAAATGCCAATGAATGCTGAACTGCAGCAGCATAAAACTCAGCTCTTCTCATTCTGCATAATAGAACTGAATTTTGGCTCTGGTTTTATAAACTTGAATATTTGATCCTGAATTATGGCCCACTAGTATTTTACAATGTCACTCCTCCTTCATGTCCAATTCCAAATTTAATGTTGAACAAAGATTATCACTCAGAAATCTATTTATCCCTTGATGTGGCCAGTAAGGACTTAAAATCCACAGAAAAACTGATTTTGTGTGCCGTTTTCTTAGCCCTGCTGTCACCTTCCTATCCTTTTATATTTATGGTGATCCCTCAACAAACCCTCATCACTCCTTGTTTCTGCTTACACAGATGCTGTGGATGTCTACTTTTACAGTCATTCTTACTTGGAGATTTGCCCACAATGAACAACTTTGCCTGTCTGCTAGGTATTTTCCATGTCAAACTCCACATTCCTAAGTCCACGACACAAGCCAGTTTGAGAAGGTTTCTAACAGATATTTCAGTCTGACTACCTTTATTTGTGTTTCCAAAATGCCCATTTCTTAATTCCTAAGCATTCCTTGCAAGCTAAAACAAACAAACAAACAAACAAACAAACAAACAATAAGAAGAACAAAATAAACAGATCTACTTTAATGAATTATGTAAGCTTATATAAAGACTTAAGGTAAGGTTCTCAATTTTGGCCAGTATGTCACCTTTATATACAAATCCAGCTTTTTCTGTGAGGTGTTATTTTTGACAAAACAGTGAAACACTTCTCCACATTTACTGCTGTGGAAGAAATTTCTTTTGTAGTGGATATGTGAGGGGCTGAAGCATAACTCCATCCAGCTTGCTTTGAGAAAAGTTTCCAGAGAATACAACTCACTTTTGAGAAAACTCAAAATACCGAGTGTCAGATAATCAATGTTACGCTGGAAAGAGATTCATCAGGGAGATAACATGGCCTAACAAACTGAAGGCTTTATAAATCAATGCAAGAATCCTGTGGTACACCTGGTAGTGCGAGGGGAATTAACAGTTCACCAAATAATGATGCAAAAGACTCTGCGTGGGACGGACTGAGCCAGTAGTTGGGTACATGGGCTGAACCAGGTCAGCCCAACAGCATTTCCCTGGAGGACAAGGAAATGTCAAGTTCAAAGAGGAAATGCTGTGCCAAGAGCTCAATGGCTTCACACAGAAACAGCAAGCATAGAGCCAGAAGCCTCTGTCTCTCCCAGCAAGTGGGAAGATAAGGAGGTATATCACCATCTGGATGATGCATTATCCAGCGAAATGGGGAAAAGGGGAAAAGGGGCATCCTCATTGTGGTGGGTTGACTTTGGCTGGACACAAGATGCCCACCAAGCCACTCTATCGCTCCCCTCCTCAACTGAACAGGAGGAGAAAAATACAATGAAAGGCTCATGGGTCAAGATAAGGACAGGGAGATCGCTCACCAATTACCATCATGGGCAAAACAGACTTGACTCGGGGAAATGAATTTAATTTATTACTAATCAAATCAGAGTAGGATAATGAGAAATAAAATCAAACCTTAAAATACCTTCCCCCCACTCCTCCCTTCTTCCTGGGCTTAACTTCACTCCCGATTTTCTCTACCTCCTCCCCTCAAGCAGCACAGGGGGCCTGGGAATGAGGGTTGGGGTCAGTTCATCACACGTTGTCTCTGCCACTCCTTCCTCCTCGCTATCTTCCCCTGCTCCAGCGTGGGGTCCCTCCCACAGGAGACAGTCCTCCATGAACTTCTCCAATGTAGGTCCTTCCATTGGCTGCAGTTCTTCACAAACTGTTCCAGTATGGGCCCTTTCCAT
>NW_008824044.1:2469239-2472431 GCF_000699105.1 Pygoscelis adeliae
TCCATGGGCTGCAGGGGGACAGCCTGCCTCACCATGGTCTTCACCACAGGCTGCAGGGGAATCTCTGCTCCGGCGCCTGCAGCACCTCCTCCCTCTCTTTCTTCACTGACCTTGGTGTCTGCAGGGTTGTTTCTCTCACATATTCTCACTCCTCTTTTCTGCTGCTGTTGCACAGGTTTTTTTCCCCTTCTTAAATATGTTAACACAGAGGTGCTACCATCATCGCTGATGGGCTCAGCCTTGGCCAGCGGTGGGTCCATCTTTGAGCCAGCTGGCATTGGCTCTATCGGACATGGGGGAAGCTTCTGGCATCTTCTCACAGAATCCCACCCCTGTAGCCCCCCTGCTATCAAAACCTTGACACACAAACCCAATAAACTCATGTAGCTTGCCAATCCATCCAAATTTAAAAAAATAGGAAATAAATTGGGAAGTGTGAAGAGGAAGAACTTTGTTGCTTTTGTTGCACCCATGCAGTAAGATACACACACAAGCTGACATCCAAAGCTAAGCTACTCTGAATCAGCTTTTCCAATCTCATAATGGAATTCTGTAATAAAAGTAAGTAGATAGATAGATAATTTATTGTAAAGTATTCATTATTTTCACACAGCTCTGCTTAACATAATAAGAGCAGTACTTTCTTGACAAAAGATAAAGCTCTGTCTCCCTCGTATGTAGATAATAAATACTGTACTGCTCTGCTAAGACTTTACACTCCATCCCAGCTAGTTATCTAACTGCTGCTCAGTTCAGAAAGTAACACAGAACACCCATTCTACATCTATATCACCATACAGGACATAAAATAATTTCTCATTACCTGGTAACAAATCTAAGTTCCTTCTTGTGCAAGCTATTGTCTCCTGTACAAGATTTCTTCAAGAGAAACCTTCAGAAAAATGCTTTAAAATGTACTACTTCTGATTCCATAGATAGATGAAAACATATGCAAAGAGGGGGGGAAAGGGAGAGAGGGGGAAAAAAAGCTTTATTCATACGTATTTTTAAATTAAAAATGTGCAACAGAGAAGGGCATGAACAGAGAAAACAGAGAAAACAAACTTGAGAAAACAGGTTCTATACCCTCCTCCAACATAGCCTTTCTGTGTAATTTGGGGCAAGTTCCATATCTTCTTCATACCTCCAATTCCCAAATGCAGTAACATAACAACTCTTGCAGCATGTTGCTCAGAAACAGAGGAAAAAGTAGGCATACAAATAAGCCAGATAGGCAGATTTACACAGATGGATAGATGTTTAACCTGAATGAGTTTAATAAAGTGTTAAATTAAATCAGAACCTGTAGGAATTAAAAGTGGTCTGTCATTAATAACTATACTTTTAACATGTGCAAGAGAGCTTGAACTTTCATAGACTATCGGGTGGAGACAATACATGAAATACCTGTATCCATCTCCAAATACCTTCAGGTGAGATGGAAGGATGAAGAGAGAAAACGCCATCATTTTTTAAATCATTGTTGTAGCTTTATTATAATGTTAATATTTAATAAGGACTTAAAAAACCATTGAGAATATGGAAATACCTATTTTGTATGTGTTCAGAAGAGAGAATTTGGTTTAACAACCATAATGACTCATAATGAATCTTTCTCCTTCTATTGCTATAAATTCTTCACTAGGGTTATAATGTACCTGTTGGCCTTTTCCTATGCAATAAAGCTTTTCTGGGGAAACCTGTACTTACATTGGGTTGATAATACTAAAATAAGTTCTGTTATCTAACCCCTTTGGCCTCATTGAACTATTTAAAGTATCTGGATTGATCTCTTAGTAAGTTAATGACTATGGCATTCTCTGGAATCCTGGGGCAGACTCCTGGCTGTTTCTTAGAGCCATTTCCACCCTCACCCTTCCTTGACCTTGGAGGACACTTTTTCATCAGATTCAGTTGGGAAACTATGAGACATTTGTTTAGTCAATAATCTGTATCAGCACATGATCACAGGTGTAGTTCAACCCTTGTGCAAAAGAAGGATTCAAAACTTACATCTTCAGAGCCTGCAACTTTGTCACTATGAAATAAGTGATATTAAATATTTCCAGAAGAGTAAATATTTTATGAAAAGAGAGAAGGAAAGACAATAGGTGGTATATCTAAAATTTTCTTCAACCTACAGGCTACCTTCTATTACGAAGGAACATTTTTAAGCTATGGGAAAATTATTTCTTCCCATACTTAAAAACATGAAAAGGAGCTAAATCTAAATATAGGACAATATTGACCTCAACAGTTAAAAATTCCAGTGCAAATGGAGCCAATAATCTCATGTTGCATATTAAGATACCCTAAGAACACTACAAAAGAAGATTTCTTAATATGCATTAACTTTTGAACAACTATTTTTATTACTGGTTATATTTTTTTATCCTGTTCCTGAATTATCTGAGAATTCAGTTTAAATGAAAGGAAAAAACCCTACACAAAGGATGTGTCCAGTCAAAGAATTATAAAGGTACTCTCTCAGTAAAATGCATGTTTTAATATTTTTGGTTTTAAATGTATGTTTTTATCTTTATGTAAACTAAACTTGGGTTTGGTACATCATAAAAGTATCTGATGCATATTTTTGATGTACTAATTAAATACATGGATTTCTTTTATTGAGTCTGGATCTACAGAGAAATTACATAACAGATTCAAAAATAATCAGCAATATTATAAATTAAGTTCTGCAGGGATAGCTGCTGGGTTATTTGGTGCATACAGTGTGCAAAGACCACCTGGCAGGAACTGAAGCATGTATTTTAAATATCTAACACACTTCAGAATTAGTGGCACTGTGTTCCTCTGGGCCTTCTTTCTATGATTTCCATATTTAGACACAAATTGTCAGGGTAGGAGCCTCTGTGTTCACTAAGATGAAGTTTACCATAATGCAGAATGAACATATCCACTACTTCTATGTTAATACTTTGCTGAAATATCTCGGAGACATCACGAGGAGCAGTCATCAGATGAAAGAAATTCTGCTTACCTCAGGGGCAGAGGTATCATATCATGAAGACTGCTACAGCCTGAGAGAGTTAAAAGCCAATGGCTCTAAAGAGTAACTTCTGAAGTTCAAACTCATGAACGCTGATGTTTTCAGGGTTATCTTCATAGCTGATTTTCAGATGCCCCACTCTTCCCCTGAGCTACTCTGTACATCGTACCAGTGTTAACACT
>NW_008824044.1:2472453-2496459 GCF_000699105.1 Pygoscelis adeliae
CCAGGTCAAAGCTTTCTAGTCACCTCCACTTCTTTCTTAACTGGAGCTCAACCACCTGTCTCTTCTTTCCTGGTCTGCACCTAGGTTTCCTTCCTTTTACTCTATTTCAAATAAAACTCAGGCATTTTAGCGTACACTGCTTACCTCCTCCTGAATCTCTCTGAACTCTTGTGCAGTATTATCTGGCTCTGTTCATCCTGCTTTCAAATGATCTCATAAAAGAGTGCAGTGGAAGGCCTGCTGGAAAAGGCTAAAACATAACTAGCTTTGTCTCTAACATATTTTGATGTAAAGAGCCTGTAGAGAACACCTGATTCATGAGTAGCTGTGTGAGATCTAGTGATCCCAAGGTGTCAAGCTGAGGAATAGCATAAATGTTAGCTTTCCAGTTGTCATCACAAAACAGCCTCATGGACAGATCTTGCAGTTTCTAACACTGTGCCAAGGCAGGGAGCACCTTGAGAGCCTACTTTCCCATTTACATTTGTGTAAACATTCTTGGTATCATCACAAGTCCATTTAGTTCCTTCAGGATGGTTCCCCACTTCACAATAAAATAGAAGAAAACCCTTTATAGAAATGCACCCCGCTAAGGTTACTTCACTAGAGTAATATGTAGCACTGCAAAGGAAATTACAGAAATTTGTAGTTTTCAGGATATAAAAATCAAGAACAGTGTTCCCTTAGGACAGATTGGGAAAATAACAATTCATTTAGAAAGTTAAAGCAACAACAACAAAAAAAAAAAACAAAACAAAAAAAACGCAGAACAAAACCATTTTTGTAGCTAAATTAAAAAAAAAAATAGAAATCTTAATAACCTAATTTTCAGACTTGGACATCTACATTAGTATTTTAATTCTGTAATGGGAGATGTACTCACAATAGGGCTTTAATTACTTGTATCACTTGCTCTTAATTCCCTTTCATTTTACTGTGCACTTTAAAGAGAGTTGAAGGGTATTACAGAATTCCAGGGAACTGGAGATAATTCAACCAATGGCAGTAAATCAGATTTTTATCTCTAAAAAGTTGGGCTTAATCTAGCTTCATAACAATTACTGTAAGATACTCAATGTGAAGTAAGAAAATGGTATCTGTCCAGTTCTTCTGAGAAAGCATTTTTAAAAAGTTAGCAGCCTAGATGACAGACACAACAGGAAAATTGGTGACTTAACTGGCTTATCGATTGAACAATATCTTCAGCGTCATGGTTTACATGCACAGCTAGCAAGCAGAAAGAAGCTTGCACTATCCTCATATGTGCTGTTTCCACTCTGCAGAATCAGAGAAGCTTCAGCCTCAAGTACTGTCTATTTTCATGTCTACAAATGCTAAGCTGTTGAAGAAGTATAGATTGAGAGTGGGAAAGAAAATAAAATTACTCCTCTTTTTCTACTTCTATTAATATTTGTACCTACAGCCAGAGTGAAGGTCAGCATGCTACCACATGACAGATTTTGTTTGGGGAATTCAGACACACAACAGTCTGGGAATGAAAACAAATCCAAATGTTAGGGTGACGAAGTGCATACGTTAAAAGCACTGCATTATTCTCAGAAGTATGTTCAATTTTCTTCTAAAAAAGGTACAGCAAAGAATGATCTTTCATTTCTACATAAAAGAATATAAATCCCAAACTATACAACTGATAAAGCAACTAAAAAAAAAAAAGTAGTGACAAACATCAACACAGCAAATTTTTCTTCATGAGAAACGTTAAATCACCTGCAGGCTTTTTGGGAGCCTGAACGCTGAAATTAAAAACTTTGTTCAAGATACATCAGTGGTGGTTTTACAGTGAATGTAAATACAACAAGAGAAATGGCTGATTACCATAATCGTTTTAGACATTATTACAGATGTAGTTTTTTTACTCTACTGCTGCATTTGGAAGTAAAGCAGTATCTGGCTTCATTAGTACTTAGATGGAAAACCATTATATGGGTGGGTTCAGTAAAACTAAGGAAGCACTGGAAACCAACTGTCATTTTTTCTCCATTGTCTCCTTTCCCCTTTTATGAATAAAATATCTTAAAATCTAGATGAGTTAGAAAAATGAGGCTCTTACCATTTGTCAAAACGAAAGCTTAGTTAGGAGTGGTAGCTCCAATTTTCTTTTTAAATTACAATTCAAGTCAATACATTCTGCTTAATTAAGTTCCTGTAGTAGCTTCAGCTTCAGTTAGATAAGCTATTCCTTGTTTTCTGTTCTAAAGCAACGATCATAGATGAAGCCATACAGAACCCATTTTTTTGGTGAGCTGTAAATAAAATAGGTGTATTGTTGCCTAATTTGATCGATATAAAAGCAATTTAAAATCTCAGCTAGAATTCTCTTATTTGTGTAGTCATATTAAAAAGCTGAAATTCGTAGGAGCTGCTTTACCTTTGGCAGCGGGGAGCTGCAGGAGTGTCTGTGGGAGAAGAGGACAGGGGTTGCCCTGTGCCAGACATTAGCAGTTCCACAATAAACCCACTGCAGGACACAGCCAACCCCATTGATGAAGCTGGTGGCACCTCTGGGAAAACATATTTAAGAAAAAAAAAAAAATTGCCAGAGAGAAGAGTGAGGGGAAAAAAAGTGTGAGAAACCACCCTGAAAACTCCAAGGTTGGGGAAGAAGGGGGAGGAGGTGCCCCAGGCACCAGAGCAGACATTTACCTGCAGCCCATGGAGGAGACCATGGTGGAGAAGGCATTTCCCAGCAGCTGGCGAAGAGGACCCATGCTGGAGCAGATATGCACACTGCAGCCCATGGAGAGAACCCATGCCAGAGCAGGTGGATATTCCCTGAAGTAACTGTGGCCTGTGAAGAGCCCACACTAGAGTACGTTTATCCTGAAAGACTGCAGCTTGTGGGAAGGACCCACACTTCATGTTTATCCTGAAGGACTGTGGCCCATGAAAGCCCATGCCAGAGCAGGGGAACAGTGTGAGGAGGAAGGAGCAGCAGAGAGGAACTGATAAAGACTGACCACAATGCCCCCATTCCCCATCTCCCCCTGCATGGTTCATCAGGGAGATGGTGGTAGAAGAGTCAGGAATGAAGGAGTGAGTTTGAGCCTGGGAAGAAGTGGGGATGGAGGGAAAGTGTTTTAATTTTTGCCTTTGTTTCTCACCATCTGAATCTATTTTAATCGGCAATAAATTAAACACATTTTCCCCCAGTTAAATCTGTTTTGCCTATGATGGTAATTAGTAGGTCATCCCTTTGTTGTCTTCTTGACCCACCAGCTATTTCACCTAAATTTCTTCCCCTCTCCTGTTGAGGAGAGGGAGTGACAGAATGGCTGAGTAGGCATCTGGCAGCTAGCCAAGGTCAACCCTCCACAACCTTAAAACTTCCTCTGTAAAATCATTAGTGATTCAAAGACCATCTTTATATTAAATCACTTTTATTAAGTAACACTTGCATTCATGTGTATAGGAATTTGCACCCTATTTATTCATGGAATAAAATCTGCCACACTAGCTTTATTTCTATGAACCATTCTGTTTGGAGTTCAGATTGTTAGCAATGACTTTTTTTTTTTTCTTTCCATGGTTTTCAGGGCATGGTTGTGCTTTCAGTATGACAAGTGCTTCTCACAGTTGTTTTTCAATTTAGACTCCAAAATATCTCCTTGTTAGGTAAAGAGATACATACTCAGACCCAAAGTGTAAAAGACTAAGGTATCTATTGACTTAAATGTGAACAAAAGCGACACAATTTTGCAAACAAATTTATAAGTGCATGTGCAGAAAATCTTTATACTTTGTTTGCAAAAAACTATTATGTGTATATTGATATTTTAGCACAATGTTCAACAAGCATAACTTGAAATTGGCAGAAATTCAAGGAGGAAAGCATTATTTACCTCCTCTGCTTGGTTAAAAAGAAATAAAGCTTTGACATGGCTTAATGTGCAGGCTACCTAATTCTACCTAATTCTCTTGGAATCATCAGAAGTATGCACAAATTGGGACTTTGTAAAGAAGCATTTCAAAGGGGGGGGGGGGGGGGGGAATAAAACAAAACAACCAAAAAAACACCCCACTAAGTTAGATGGTTAGAAGGCAGTGTCTTCGAGTGACATGAGAGAAGTAACTGTTAGTACTAGATGTAGCTCTGCACTATTTGGATTATTCTGAGTGATTTAACTGCAGTTGATGGTGTTGGATGGGTGAGGTGTAGTGAGTCAAGGAACTGATGGTTACCTCTGGAATACTTCTTGTTAGAAGTGGGAAATGGTATTGCATTTTTTACTTAGTGAAAACTCTTTATTGTATACACTCTGTGCCTGTGTTTTTCCAAGTTTTCAGGCATGATCCTTTCCCCAAATATAGTTTTCTTTGTTCCTGTGCAGTCTAAGAAGGGAAAATTCAGAGAAGCAGTATTCAGGATTTCCCAATTTCTGGGTAACATTTAAGCTAAGCTATCATGTTTTTCAAGATGAGCCATAAATACATTGTCCCTGACTCTTGCTGCAAAATAACTACCTGAAAGGTTATTAATATCTAAATGCTTTATAAAGCACATCCTGGAAAAGGTCTGTTTAAATGTGTACTGAAAACATCCTGGAAGTCTTGTCTCTTTGTAGGTAAGGCATTTCTAGAGGCAAATTAATTTTATGAACCCTGGGGATGTCATTTCTATCAAGAAAGCTGAAGAGCACACCGAAGGGAATGCAGTCAAAGGCAAGAAAAACTCCTACATTTAATGGAATAATCTTTAAAGAAACTCCTGTGGACCATTGCCAGTATGTTAGTTCTTCACATTTCCAAATTACTCAGAGAAGGTGACAAACATTTGGGATATGCAAAAATACCAAAAAGGCCTACACCTCTTGGAACCTCAGTTTTCTCCCTACAGTCCTTTGACTTTAATGAAATTCAGGAATACCCAGAAACCTTCAGAATCAAGCTTCTTTGCCCTCTTTCTTTCATTTTCTTTTTTGCCAAAGAGATTTATGGACCTCAAACAGTGCCATTTACAGTTTAACAGGAAAAAAAAAAAAAAAGAAAGAAAAAAGAAGGAGAAACTCACATGAAGAAGAGAGTCATGAGAAATCTTAGGGAGAAAAAATAAATTGCTTCATTGCAATGATAAGCCTCTCTTGTATGTAATTTATGAAAAGCCAACTGTCATCAAAATTCTTAATTTATAGTGTTCAACAAAATGTTACTAACTGAAAAGCATTAATCAACATTACCAACTTAATGTGCTTTGTCAAACTTCTCAGTCTCTTCTGCCAAAGAAGAGCATTTTTGACAAGTAGATTGATTAGTGAGCTAACAATGTTTGACTGAGGGGAGAGTGTGTGACAAGAACCTTAAAAAAAGATGTTAGCAGTAATTCTATTTGCTCGTACAGAAGCTGTGTACAATACTATTGTTTTGCAAAATGCATGTCAATAAGACTGATAAATTATTATGTGGTAAGAAATTCTGTTTCAAACTTGATCTCATTCTCCTTGTGAAATAATTTATGAAAAGTGAAAATGTACAACTGATCTAAAAGATGCCCATTAGACCTGAATAATAATCAACTACAGAGTGCTTTGCTAGCTCAAGTGGTATAAAAAAGGTTATTCTAGCTCTCAAGCTTAAGTAAGCACAATGCAAAATAATATACTTGATTCTACTTTATTAAGTGCAATAGAAAACAACTCCTCTTACAAAGAAGGCTTAACTGGGAATCCCATACTTCCTCAGAAAACAAACCGCTGCTATTACTTGGTTTTTGTAATTTTCAGATATTCCAGCTATTGCCAACTAGACTTTTTTTCTGAAAGTTGGTGGGAGGAAAGAAAAGGAATTTTTACACAAGAGGCTTATAAACAAAACCACACATCTGTCCCCTCATGTAATGCCAGTGCCATTTGGAACAAAGACCTGCCCACAAGCATTTTCCAAGACTGAGGCATCCCAAGTGGCATAGATTTGACACAGGAAATTCTGTGCCAGCCACTTAACGTCTGTGCAAGTATCTGTTAGTACGGTAAGCATGGGAGAGTATGGCACTGAAGTGTGTTATATTCTGTTCATCCTGAGCCAAAAGGGCAGCACAAGATAAGCTGTCTTGAATTATTCTATTGAAGTATTCTAAGTATCTTCCAAAACTCAAAAAAATATCAAAAGTACAGCCCTTCTGGATCAGACCAAGGGATTTGTCTAGCCTATTCTGCCTCCAATAGTAGCCATAAGCAGGTATCTAGGGAAGAGTAAGAGCAGAGCAAAACTATGTAATGTTTTACCCTATTATTTCTTCCTGTCCTCTGACCAGTTTTTTGTTCAAATTTCCTGAGCATGTTGCAGTTCATCCATTTAGTAGCCTACAATGATCTCGCATTCCAAGTGTTTGTACAGTCACCCCCTTGAGCCCACATAAAGTTTCGCATCTCTCCAACATTTTTGGGAAGAACGATTTCTTACCACACTTTTCAGGTATCACCCCCTAGTGACGGTGACCAGCAGAGTCTTTCTCTCTGAAGACAGAGTTCTTTCTCTGAGTGCGCTTTGCACTAAATTTAATCTGCCATTTTATTACCCATTCATGTTGTTTCCTAATGTCCTTGTGTAATTCTTTCATTTCAGTCTTCATTCTACCTACCCTGAAAAACTTTTTAGCATCATCAGATCTTGTCAACTCACTGCTGACCTACTTTTCCAGGTGATCTATGAACACACATATCCTAGAACAGAGCCCTCCCACTGCCAGTGACCTTCCTCTAATGCAAAAAAACCACTATTTGCTCATAATCTCTGTTCCCCGTTTTTCAATTTATTTCTTATCCAAATCATTCATTCCCTCTTACGCTATGACCATTTAATTGCCTTACAAGCTTTAGGTGAAGGATTTTGTCAAAGTGTTTTGGAAAGCCAAGACTATATCAATCAGATCATTTCTAGCCACAAGCTTGTTGGCTTTCTGAAAGAACTGCCAAAGGCTGTAAAGAAGGATTTCGCTTTTCAGAAGTCATTTTCCAAGTAGCTTATGTTTACCAAGATGTTCACTAATTGTCTTCTACTATAGCTTCTAACAGTTTGCCTGGTACAGACATTAGGCTTACACACCTGGAGTTCCCAAATCAGAGTTATATTTGCCATCCTCTAGACAACAGCTTCCAAAGAAGACTTACGTAAAAAGTTGCACATAGTTATTCAGCCCAGCCATTAACTATAAGAGGGAAATTTGGATGAACTACTTTATGTCAACCTCTACTTATACGTGCCATGTAATACAAATCAGCCTCTACTGGTTAGCCTCCTGCCTAAACAAGAAGTTTTCCTTCTTCTTTGGTGGCCTGTTTAGGGAAGTGTGTAGATTTTAATGATTTTATTTCTGTCTTACATGGGATGAACAAAGTGAAGTCTTAATGTTCAGTAATGTCAAAAAATATTTAGCATTCTCAATGTTTTACAGTTATCAAGTGTGCAATATGTCTTATGAATCACTGACGGATTAGAATTTGAAAGAGCAATGCTTCACATTAGCAATACTGTAACTCTCACAGGTGGAATAAGGCAACATGTTTCTGGATTCACTTGCCTTCCTCTAGCCACACTACTTGCATTATAAGTTTTTTCTGTAATACAACTACACAGACTACAAGTTTGTAGGCATTTATTTATCTATCTGTCCCTCTACCAGAATGCCATACTAGTTTTCGGTTCGATAAATATTTACTCTTTTTTGCGTTTTGCTCTTTGACTCATTATTTAAATTCTAATATCAATGCACTTATTGAGAATCTATTTTTGGTATTTGAAATCCCTCCAAAAATTGATTGCATTGTTTCTTAGCTCTCATATTCTGTATCTCAAAATGGAAACAATAGCATCTTTCCACATTTTAACTACAACACCTAGCATGTGTACCTGCAGGGTCTAAGTGCTAAATATTCAGTACCAAAACACAAGAGACCACTCATGACAGCTCATGAACCACTTCATCAACAGAGGGTCAGCAGCAGAGCTGTTCTTCAACAGAGCAGCTATCAAATATTCCTAACACTGCATGTGCTTCTGCAATTTAAATCACAATGCAAAAAAAATCTGAGAGATTTTCTACATTTTGTCCTTCTGGAAGGAGAATACAAGACTGAAAATTAAACTCGGATAAATGATTTTACACAGCTAAACAAGTCAACCATGTGCAATAGTCCATATGAAACTGTTGGCCAGTGTATGGTTTATCCATACCAGTGTGTATGTTTATCAAGTTAGCTTTCCATAAGAAAGCTCATACTATTTGATGTTTGCCCTGGGCTAAGAGCTTTCACATGTACTATTGCAGTGGGTGAACTGACTCACACAGCCTTGTTAACCTGTAACGAGTTGTTGTTTATAAGCCCCAGCCCTCAGTCAAGCCCAGCAGAACTTCCTGGGAAGGGAGCCCAGTCCACCTCTAGCCCTCAGTATCTCACTCCACCAAATTACAGAGGCCTGCTGCTAATAATAGAAACTTCCAAGCTACTCAAGAGGAACAGAAACATCTTTCACAGGAGAAAATGTTAGGCAAGTTAAATATATGGCTATTAAAAGGCTTAGAATAGTGGAAAAAGAGTAAAGGACACTATTATGGCAAGTGACAAATGTATGCGTCCTGTTGGTTTTTATGTTCCACTGTTACCAATTATCGCAATTCTCACACAATTATGATTATTTTGAAATCTCCCATTCCTAAAACCAAGATAATGCCTGAGAACATTCTCAGAAGAGAAGTAAAAAAAAATTAAGTTTGTAACAAGTGGAAAACACCAGAAAACAACTCTTCTCCCAAATGTTTAAAATCAAATATTTTTAAGTTGATCTTGGAAGGGTAGATTAGTTTGAATTATGATTTATGAAAACTGTTTTTTCTTTTTTTAGGTTTATGTGCATTTTTAATCAACAGTCTTTCACATAAATAAGTTGGAGCCTCTACTTTAGCAGCATTTAAACTTATTTCCTCTTTCAGTGGGAAAAAAAATCAAATATATGACATTCAGCTTTCTGTTGCAATTGCTTCTCATAACTATCACTTTTTTATCTGAATTACTTTCTTGCAATGCCAAATATATCCCAATATTTTTCTGAGTAAGAAGTAATGACAGGACCTCAAATATTTGGATATGCTAATAAGAGATATTATTTTTTTTAAGACAACCATTTGCTTAGGTTCAATATGATAATCATAATAAATTTTGCTGTCTAAGAGAGACAGTTACATGAGTTATGAGGAACCCATGTCTTTCATACTCAGCTTTTCTTTGTCTTAATTATATACAAAAATACTGGCAAAATTATGGCAATGGCAGGAAATAAAGGAATTGTTATTTTACTGCATAATTTTTTCTACCTGAAAATCTGTCAAAAAAAGATTTAGTGATCCATTTTGCCTGTATCACTACATACATGTTATTACTCTACACATTTTATATTTCATATAGTACTTCAGGGAACTCACTCACAATAGAAAAGCATGTTATCTTTCAAAAAAAAGAAAGTTATGAAACACTGAACATATACAACTAACTAGTGAGTTAAAAGTAGCAGCAAAGTCTTCCTTCTTCAATCTTATTTTTAAATAAGGACACCAAGTGGGCAGCAGGGAAGGATCCTGCAATATCTTTAAAAGGGTAGAACTACAAAAATTTCATGACTCACAACTCACCAAATTACAGTGTAGGGAGAAAAAAAAAAAAAAGTAACCTTATGATTCAGACTGTAATTAGCAGCTTAGAAAATGCAGAAGAGAAAATTAGTCAAATACCACAGCCACTCAGGGCCTTGAAAATAAGGACAAGAA
The DNA here is from genome assembly GCF_000699105.1 of Pygoscelis adeliae. NCBI lineage: Eukaryota > Metazoa > Chordata > Aves > Sphenisciformes > Spheniscidae > Pygoscelis > Pygoscelis adeliae. The sequence continues at coordinate 2,482,229 of NW_008824044.1, forward strand.
CTTTAAAATCACTGCACAAAATTTACAGGAAGCCTGCAGTGAAGAGATTTTTTAAAAAGAGACACTTATAGAAATCATACATCAGTTAGAGATGAAAGATTCTACATTGCAAAAAAAATCCTCTTCTTAGAAATAATACAAGCAGGAACTTCAGAAAATAAAGTGATCTTTTCACTGATCAACAGTTTCAATTTGTTTACAGTCAGACAAAAAAATCAGATATCAATTAAGTTTTTCCAGAATCAGTATTTAAATGCAAACAAATACCATTAGGCTGCATGGAAAGTATGATGTGAAAGCTTTATTTTTGAACAAAAATAAATAATTGTTCAATAAGGAGTGTACCTGTCTTTAAAAGTCTGCCTCAGTATCAAAATAAGGACTGAACGGGAAAGTAGATTATTGAATCTTGCAATTCAAGAGATGTGATCGCTCAGCTCTGCACCTGAGGCTGAGAAGATACACTGAAAGTTCATTTGAATACTCTTTTTAAGTCCTCAGCACTGAGAGGAGAGAGGAAACCAAGGCCTGATCTGGATGCCTGCCTCATTTAAGAGTAGCTACACAAATGCTCTTTCATTGCAAGGTAGCAGCTCCCTCAAGGCCTTTCACAGCCAGGACCCAGAACAGCCACACAGACAGAAAGAGGCTGCCAGCAAGCAAACTAATAAAAAATGTCCTGCAAGCTATCTCCCACTGCTTTCTAGGGCAAATCTAGATCTTTCTTTATAACTAGTCTAAACAACACATTTCTGTGCCTGCGAAACTTTGCTCAGTCTTTCTCTACAGTTAATTCATCTCTCCCTGAGGCTGACTGTAGATCTCCCAAACCTTTACTCTCTAAGAAATTGTTTTTAGCAAGCGTGAAAAGCACTAATCACATCAAGTGAACGAGGCACCTGATGTTAAGTATATAGACACCTAATAGACTTAGAAACTCATACTGGTATTTCCAGGAGCATATAGGTGTTTATAGGGTAGGAAAAACATTTCCCACCCAGTCCTGACTTCTCTACACTTGCTGACTTATTCTTTCCTCTATCCCATGCATCATCTTGGGTGCTAGAATATGCACATATGCAGCAGGAGTCTTTCCCAGGTTGGCTATTGGATGTTTACCCTCTGTGACTAAAACCGACCATCAGTGACTACAAAAATAAACAAGCAACACAATACACTTACTTTTTTTTAGTGAAAGACCTCCAAGATATTGTGTGATATGCACTGAACTAGTAGCAGCTGACGATACCCTTGTGGTGCATTCAATATAATGACAGAATTATGTAATACCTTCTTGAGAGCAGACATTTCTTTAAAATTAGTGGGGGTTTTGTATGGAGTTTTTCCCTAATGTGACCAGGAGAACTTAACATAGCACCATTATATGAAAAGGAAATAAGAAATAGGATCTTTTGGGGTACAGCATTAGACCTAAAAAATATTTCAAGAAAAGGACACTCAGATATATACAAAATGCTCAAATTTTCAGTGGGGATTTCGGAAGGGGATATAATACAAGATAAATGTAATTAGCTTGGACGTGACAATAAGAGATCAGAGGAGTGAGTAGAATGGTTAAATCTACACAGACTTCAAAAGCTTCTCAGCAGAAAAACACAGGAAAAGACTAATGAAGAAAATTAGCAACTGTGATATAGATAGCAAAATTCAAATTGGATTCCAGAATAACATTGTTAGGTTAATGATTTGTTGTGTAGTGCATGCAGGGAACAAGGCTTTTTGAATATAAAAGGCCTAGCATTTAGCTCAAAGCTGTTGTAATTAGTTCACATATATGTTACTTTTTCCCTTCTGCTCTAGTGCAACAGGGGTGTGAAATCACCTGATTCTGGTTCCTGTACCTGCTATTTACCTGTATGCTAGTAATTATTGAATCAAAACTGGAGCTTGACATTTACAAAACTTAAAAGATCCTGAGGAACCTGAAGAGCTCAGAATTTAAACAGTGATGTCACGGCAATTCTGCAAACCTGTTAGAGATTAATGGTTATGAACTATATGAATCGCGGGAAAGTGGAAGTTAGAGGACAGTCAAGCAGGGAAGGAGTCCATAGAAAAGAGGAAAGGATATAAAGTAAAAAAAAAAAAGATACTGCTGCAAGTTCTGCCTGAAGCAAAACATCTTATTAGAATTACTTTAAGACTACTAACCAATAAAAATAGGCAAAAAGGAGATAGTATAAAATGGGAAAAAAATGTTTGTTTAGCAAACCTTACTTCAAAATTTAAGAAAAACACAGCTGTTTCATTACAAAAGCTATCATGAGGACTGCTTTACAACTATTACTTTGGGACATACAACCATTACTATAAGTCATTCCATTCAATATGAGTCCACAGCCATGCATCAAAATATCACTGTTGTTTCTTTCTTATCAAAATGCGAAACTGACCTTTCTTTTAAGTTTACAATTCATATAATCTTCAGTTTATGGTAGTTTAGTCCACGTAGTACCTAGAGAAAATTATTCAGTTGCTTGAATCTGAATTTACACAACAAGAGCACCTAGTTTCAAAGTGCTAAATCCTGAAGCAGCAGTATGCTAACATCAGCATTAGTCAACCCAAATCACGTTTGAAAGTGAGCTTTCTTTTTTTTTTTACTGGTCTGCAAACAATAATAAATGGTGTGTATTTTGTATGTTCTACACCAATGACATGTCCAGCTTTCCAGGAGGTGTTGCACATAGAGGCAACAGGAGCTAAGCAAAGGGCAGCACAGTGGTAAAAGGCATGGCAAGGTGCAAGGAAAACAGACCCAAAATCCTACAGGGTGATATCTATCTTCAGCTCCTGGACAGCTGACAGCAGTAATAAGCCGAATTAATTCTTGGTACCTGAAATCAATCCAACATACTTAATATACCAAGGTAAAAGACAACCTAAAAAAGAAATTATGCCAGATTCTCTTTCACAACCAAATCAGATGTAACCAAACACTTGGAATGGAAATTTCCACCCTTCACCAGTGACATAGAGCAGCATACTGTAACAGCTTATCCTGGAGAACGTCTCATTTTAGCACCACAGAAGAGAAAGCAGTTCATCAGATACATAGGAGGATGCACATAATACAGTTTAGTGAATTTAAAACCTCTAAAACCAAAATAAATAAATGTGCAATGACAATTCATAACTGTCCCAGAAGACCAATTTGGGAACAACAAAAGGAATTTAAACCTTATTTCAGAGAGAGAAACAGTTACTCTTTAATATATATCTATAAAATACATTTTTCTCCCACCAAATTAACATCTCCATATAAAGACAGAAAAAGCTAAAACCTCAAATGTATGCTTAATTTTGATGACACAATATTAAATATCAGATACAGAGAATATTGATTCAGTGTATGAACCATGAAATATCCCATAAATCCACAGCATAATTGTATGGGAGCTCTGTAGAAATGTCAATCAGCTGAATCCTGTGGAAGTTAACAGATAAACTCTCTCAAATGAGAGCTATTAGAAGTCTTCAAGCATTAAAAAGCCTCTAAACCACTCAACCAAAAACCTGCCATGCTTGAATAACAATAACAACCACAATAATAGGTGTACAGTCTCTGACGCTGTTTGGCAAACTGCAAGATACTTTGATATTCTTTTCTCTGAATGATAAATCTCAAGTACTGTGTTGTAGGTTAGTTATAGCACACATAAAACAAAGAAATTGTAATTTAAGGACCTACGTTTTCCACACAAGTCCATTAACAAAGAACAGATGGGGAAAGAGGTGATGGACTCTACCTGGGGAAAAAGCAGTTATCTGGGGAGAAGCAGCAGCATTAAACATTGAATAAGATACAGACAGCTTTTTATTGTATCATTTTGCATTTTCAGAACACCACACACCATGAACTAATTAATCTTCATAGTTACTTCCTCAAATTCTTTGGGGGGTTTAATCATTACTTTATAAACTGTAATGTTTATAAACATTGTATAATGTTTATAAACATTATATAATTATATATATAATGAGGACAATATCAGTAGCAAGGCTGGAAGTGGGTCTCAAATTAAAAATTTTCAAGACATCAGGAAGGGTTCAGAAACACAAATCTCATTGAAAGTCAGCCCCTTTCACTGACAATCCGCTACACTGCGGGGTGTCTCGCTCATAGATATTCTATTGACTTATTCTGGGCATGTCTTTTTGGACGCTAAAAGGTTTACAATAAAAGCAAGTCACTTTACCCTTGTGACTGCATGGTGTATTTCATTTTCAGATACTACATTATTTATAATACTGGCCTTAATAAATCTTGTATGTCACAAAATAAAATGCAACTGAACAGCCATCTCTTACAGCTTTAGCCAAATGCCCTGAGTCATTAACATTGCGAATGAATTTGGAAGTTACTAAAATCTGCCTACCATGAAATATAAAGCCTCACATCTAATAAACATTGGTTGTGTACATGACTGAAGAGTGCTACAGAAAGTTTTCAGGTCTACAATAGAGCTTGTAAATAAAATCAGCAAAACAGATATCTGCCCTAGGTTAACAGAGAATAGTTTGAGATATCTATCACTGAGTATTTTACAGTATGGTGATTAGTTTCTTATATTTAAATATTTTCTTTTTTATATAAATATTTAGGTTATTTGCAGAAAATTTTACATATTAGGCTAGTGGCATGGGGACCCAAGTGAGATTGAAAAGACCCAGATATAAAACTTTACTCAGATTAATATGTACAGTGTACAAGTCCAACAGGAAGCTGATAGCTGGTTAGCACAACTTTTAATGGGAGACTAACAGATGTCATCCTTACACATGATCTTATTCAGGTAGTACAGGGAATTCAGTCTGTATCTCCCATGTCCTATAAAGACTTTGAAATTACTTTGTTTCCCCTCAATATGATTAATGGAAAGTGTTTCCTACTTAGCTCTATTTGTAGAACAAAAATACCCCAAGATACAAATTAATGTGTTAACGATTTTAATTATTATTCCCAAGCAAACAGTTAGGCCTAATTTGGCTCATTAGATATATCAATTTCAGATTAGTTCAAACCCAACACAGTAAAGAATTTAATCTGCTCAAACAAAGTTACCACAGAAAACTGTGGCACTATGATACTATGGACTCAATCCTACATTATTTTCTGGTCTGCATGTCCAAGGCTTAAGCAGAATAACCAAACTTTTATTGACTTGAATGGTGTTCAGGCTACCAACCGCAAAACCCTTGTGTTTGATAGCAACACTAACTTTGTATCTAATCCTGTATTCCTAAAGCCATTGTCATCAATGACATATTTCAGTTGAAGTTCATTAATAAGTTTTTAAACTTTTTTTTAAAAAAGTTTAACATTGCCGTTTCACTTGTTCAGACATTATCCTATACAGGTCTGGCAAGCTTTAATCTAGAACATGATATGCCCTTATTTCCACTAACTCTTAGCAACATAACATTATTGAAGAGTGACCACAAGGAAAGAAGGAAGAAAAGAACAACAAGCCCTGAAATATACTTTGTAGAGTTTTAGAATGAGGGAAAAAAGTGAATTTTCCACATTGCATTAAAACTCAACTAGGAAGTTTTGCAAATCTAAGCTCACTCCTTTCACACACATTTCAACAGTTTAGCACTTTTCTCCCAGATATTATCATTCTTCAGAGCTTTTGGTGTAAAACTAAGGGTTGTATGCCAGTAATGAATGGTATTTTAGACTGATGTGGAAGTTTATAGACTAAGGAAAGTCTGGCGGGAACATTCCTACTGTACGTGTATTACATATTACAACCTGAAAATAAAAAATTATTTCTATTTCTTCACATCTGTGAAACATTAATAATAGATAATTAATAGGTAGCCAATTTCAAAAGAATTTCCGCAGAAAGACACATAATTACATTAGATGTAGACTATGGGAATTTCAGAACATATACAGAATATCAGTGCTTTTTTTTTTATACAGAATTTCACCACTTCATGCTCATTTGTCTTTGATATTAAAGTCATCCATTGATATTTTTATTCTTTTTTATATGTACAAGTGTTTTGTATTTTAAAATTTATTCTTTGTAATACATCCACAAGAATCAGGACTGAGCCATTTCCACATAAAATTTCTCATACATTTCAAACTGGAAGGCATTAATAGCCCATGTTTATTGTGGCCCTCCAGCAACTCTCACGAGATCATACAGAACTGCATGACAGCTATGAAATGATACTGTATCATTAATGAATAACTTACCATAAAAGTCAAAATCCCTCAGCTTCTAAAGACTGCTTTAGTAATTATGTTACACTTAATCTTAAAACAGTGTTATTCTGCCCTTGCCGCCTTCTTTCCTGTACCTCCATTTGGTGGAAAATCTCCTACTTAGCACCAATTTATTATGAATGAGACTACAGAGCTTTAAAATTGTTAATGCAAATCAAGTCATTTGATAGCTTCAGAGTGAACAAACTAATATTTTTTTTCTAATTGCCTAATACATTCTCTTGAATAAGTTGCAAATATTTAATACACACTTCTATAATCAGCATAATGTAATCATAATGTTCCCATTTAATTACAATTTATTTGAATGACTAATCACCAGTTTCATGTTTTAAAATAATGGGAACATTTTACAAACTGCAATGTACTATCTGCTTATCAATTCATTAGTATAAAGACGAGTTGCAAGATACATAGCTAATATTTTTATTAGGTCATTGTCTTTAAAAAATATTTCCTACTGCTTTTGCAACCTCTGTGATAGACTAGCAGAACGTTAGTTTGCCACATGCCTATGGATGATGCAAAGAGAACTGTGTCCCAAGAACAATTTACCCAATCTACTGCTTTTTTTTACCCTATGCCACTAATAACCTCAGTTACTGGCATCAACCCAGTAAAAATGAGTCATCTTCAACCTGAAGGATATCAACTGCATTTTTATAGGCATGTTAAAAATAAAGGACTCTATAGCCAAATACAGGGATATTTCAATTAAATCTTCTCTACTTTCATTAAATGAGTGAAGAGCAGAACATAGAACATCATCTAGGAGAAATCAAGGAAAAATGTCCGGATCAACCCTTCCGTACTTTTCATTCAAGTTGTCACTCCTCTCTCCTCTCAGATGTGTGCATCAATGCTTGTTATTGTTCAATAAAGTCTGATTATTTTGTCACATACTCCCCATGCCTCTGTTTCCACATGCAATTAAGAAAATACACAGAGCATTGCAGATCAACACTTCTTCCCCTACACCTCCTTCCTGTCAGGTCCCTCCCTCTTCTATATGCACATCCTCTTCATCATCACATCTGTGATAGGACAGGCACCAAGGAACTGTCAGCAAGTTTCTTGCTAAGAGATAATGCTGTTTGCAGCCTTGTTCTGAAACCCAGACACAAAGTCTATTCATAGCAGAACTTTACCACAGTGACTAAGGAAAGAAAGGATCACATTTTACTTATTTATCCAAAGACTTATGCATCTGAGAGAGAATGAGTTAGCATAATATCATACTGTGGTGACAAAACGCTAAGTAACAGACTCATGCCCAAACTTAAAATCTTACTCAAACTACATGCTAAAAGTGACTCTCCTTGAACCAAGCACAAGCCAGCCTGATTGTTATTCAAGCAGCTTCCAAAACCTACAGTAAAACGTATCTAGTATATGTTTTAAAGCTATTTTAAAATAACCCAAATCTTAGTTGGTAATAAAAACTTTCCCTGCTGGTAAATGTGACTTCAATGCTCACCCTTTCAGGTCCTTTTGCTACGAAAACGTCTTTCCTACTAAATATCATTATGAAATTATTAATGGGTGAACAGATGGAAAATTAAAGCAATTTAAATATCTGAAATATTTAGGTCCTTAATCATTTTATGTTGTTTTACTGTGAATTGCTCATTCCCATAACAGAGGCTGTAGTATTACAAAACAGCTTGTTGTAGTGCATTCTCCACTAGTAATCCAGAATATGTCCAAGTTGTAGCCATTAGTATAAGCTCTTTTAATAAATCTGCCAGTTCCATATGGCTTTTGTAGGGGAATAACTGCCTCCACTTGAATGTAATCAAAAAGCTTTAATCAACTTCAGAAAGTTACCGTAAATTTAGTCCTCTAATGTCTTCTTATTGGAAGTAAGATTTCTCCCAACATCTTTTTTTCTGGACAGGAAAATTCTTCATGGACAAGTTCTTTGCTAGGATAACCTTGCTTATTATGCCTGTGTGACATGTAAGGACAAACAGAGCTGTTCTGTTTTGCTATTGATCTTTGCTCTGATTCATCAACGTAATTTGGTAGGGTTTTTTCCCATGCATATTCATATCCAAGGAAAAGTTGCTCTGGACTTCTCACTCACTCTCTCCCCTCCCCCACCCTCTCTTTTGCTATATTATTATTATTTTAAAGGCAAATTACTAATAGTTCAGTAAATTAAAATAATAGCAATGGAATAAACAGTTTCTTTAAACGAATTGAAAGCATAGCAAATACCTGTTAGAATATAAAAGGCCATTCTCCACTTTCAGAGATATAAAACAAGAAGAAAAGGTAAGCTAAAGCAAGATGGCAAATGGCTGATGTGTTGGATACAGCAAAAAAGCCACGTGATTCCTCCAGGTTCTTCAGTCATAGATTCTGGCAGAGCAAAGCTTCCCGTTTCGGTCTGGTTGCAGCCAGTACAACCCTTACCTTTGTGATTTCTTAGCCAAGCTACAACAACAAAACACTGGAGTCGTACAATATTTTAAGTTGGAGGGACACCCGTATGTTCAGTCTCCCACTCAAAGTTGGGCTAACTTCAAAATTGGATCAGGTTGCTTGAGGCCTTGTCCTGTCAATTTTTGAAGATCTCTAAACATAGAGATGCTACAACCTTTCTGCAGAAATTGTTCTGGTGCTTAACCAGTCTCATTTAAAAATAAAGGTATGGACCATTTAGCTATTTTTGGGCATATTTTATGAAATCGAATGATAGCGTTCAGACAGTGTCTACTTCAGCACAGATATTTTGGTGCTTATTATTTTAGTAGGATAAATCAGAGCGTAAGTGTGAAGCCTGTGGCAGCTGGAAATAAACTGCTGTAATAGAGAAAATGGTGAGAGAATAATACAGAAAAGGATACGCAAAAGAGAGAAAAGAGTAGAATAGGAAAATAAAAGCAACAGAGAACAGAAATACCATTGTTCTGATAGGATAAACATATGCAGAACAATATTTTCATTAAGCAAGAGAAAATAACAGCTGAAATACATAGTTCCTATTCAGCAGAAAAATTGTATTTTTATTTATTGTGGAAACTTCCTAGAGCTTGATTTTATATTCAGGACATTTTACATCTGTTTGCACAACCTGTTGTAATCCACTGTTTAAGTGTGTTTCACTACACTGGGTGGTAGATCTTTTTTCTAACCAATTACAGATCCTTCCCCTGATGCATGATGTTGCCCTCCCTACCGATCCAGTCACAAAGCTCAACTTTTATTTCCTCAAAGTCTAATTTTGGATCGCCTCTTTTTATCATTTGGTTCCAACATTTATCCTTAACTTCCAGGAAGACTTAGCCTGACACAGGGTGAATTTAAGTCTCTACCCTTAAAAGTTAATCGCAATGTGTGGCAGTTAAAGTAGCCAAAGAGTGGCTACTCTTTCTGAGTACATATAGTACCTGTCCGAGATGACTGAGTATCTCTTTTGATATCTTTGATAATTCTCTGATTTTCTCTTTGCTGGCTGTTCAGAGGTGGGAAACCAAACTCGGTTCATGATGTTCTCCTTTGTAGTGCCATGGACTCTAATACCTTTCATCTATACTTTTGCCATATTTGACTTCAAAAGATACTGACATTATACACATGGAAAGCTGCTACAAAGCTTCCCTCATGTCCCTTCCTTGAAGATCAAATCAAACTGTAGGCATTAGTAATACGATTTTTGTATATGCTACTTGCAAGAAATAATAGAAGAAAATCACAGCTTTACTGTAATAGCTTTTTCCCTTTAAGAAAAGCTAGCAGGTCTTGTTCAAATGAACATGCCTTCTTTTAAGATTACTGAAATGCTGTACAAAATCTAAAATAAATCTAAAGGCACCACGACAGGGCTCTGCATTAGCAGAAACCCACAGGTTCTAGCCAATCTGACTTTTTGTAGAATTTGCCTTTCATGTAGTCGCTATGCTTACTGTATTTCCATAGCTACCTCTGCAACCTGTGGTTCTGGCTAGTTTGTCAGAACAAGAAGCAGCAATTTACACATTATTTTTCTCCTCCTGACTTCAGACCCAGCCACAACTATAAATACTAAGAGTAGGGCAAAAATAAAGATTATAGGTATTTGGACTCCTAGAAGGAAAAGATTAATTTGATTTTGGGGAAAAAAGTTGCTTTTATTTTGCTCATAGCTGTTCCTCTCTTCCTTCTCCTCCCAGTCATCTGTCCTCATTTCTAATCTGCAACATTACTGCTACAATGGGGAGGAGTGAATTACAACATAAATATTTCACTGCATTTGGTAAACTATTCTGGTTGCAAGTGCAAATCACCAGTTTGTTAGTAGTGGCATCTGAGGTGGAATCTCACTTCTAAGGATAGAAAATATGTCATAGCCATTAGATACAAGCCAAAGACTAAAGGTTTCTAATACACCCTTTCCAGTCAAACCAATTTGTTAATATGGAAGGAAGAAATGGAGGGAAGGATGAAGACAGAGAAGGAAATAGGAAGTTTGTGCAAATCTACCTCCTACAAAGCTTTCAGAGTCACTGCATGAGGGATGCAGAGCTCTGAAAAACAGTATTACCCACAGAGGGATAAACCCATACCAGTTGAAGGGCTATTCACAGAAAGATTCATAATGCTTCTGCCCATTCAGGCATGGGGACTACAGAAATAATATAAAGTGCAGAAGAGCACTGGATGTGCCATTTTTCCCACAAAATGTAGAACACAGTGATGATGTCAAATAATCCTGATCAAAAATAACCAGGCAATAATTGAGACCTATAATTGCTTTTATTGGTTTATCTTGCAACAATATGAAAGCAGGATTATATCCTGCAGAACAGTTAATGGGCTAAAAATTGGTTAAAGGAACTCTAGAAAGACTAAAAGGCTGCCCAGCAATGAAATAATCCATTAAAATAGACAGATTTAGAAATTAGAAAAGAAAAAAAAGAGAGGAGTGTAGTCCTAGAATAGAGAGATTTAAATTCTCAAGCAATCAATACAAAGATCATGCTTTCTGTCATGTGATTCCACCACTGGAAATAGAAGATTTTACAGAAATTTTAAAAAAAAAAATTGTTTGAATTCTCAGATTTTTGCCAAATTACATAGGCAGGAGATAAAGGAAAATTAATCCTAAGCAGACAATTTGTTTAAGCTGTGTAGCCTGACAACCTGGGTTTAAAAACAGCAGTAGTCTATTCTGTTCAGCAGAGGAAAAACAAAAGCTTGCAGAAGTTGAGTCAAATATCCTGGTTCAAAGGAAGTTTAGTCAAAATACAAAGAACTTGATAATGTTCTGTGATCATCAACAGACTGCTTTCTTGGAAAAACTGCACGTCATGCTTTGGTGTTTTAATAAACTATTTCTATAGCACAGTCTCCTTCTAAGAGCTCATCTGTGCAACACAAATGAAGCCTACTTTCACAAACTTCTGTTGCTCTAACAGTTTTGAGAACAAATCAAGAAAGCTCATCTGCCAGGAGACTTCCACCTCTGAAATTACTGCCAAAGAAAATCAACAGTGACACCTCCTTGTTATTGTCAATGATAAGTCAAGGGCCCTGCTATAAGATGATTACAGGTCATATACCTTGCTATAGAATGACAATTCTTGCAGAATCCTGCTGCACATTGCAGGCAAGTGCTGGGGTTTTGCAAATTGCTCCATCTTTGCCAGTGCTTAATTTCAGTTGAAGTAGCATTAGACCAACATGAACGGCTTTTAAAAATCTCATCAAAAGCATCAATATCTCATAGTTTATCTTGTTCCCTGCTCTGATTAACCCTCCAGAACTCCTGCACTTTGCTGTTGTTTTTTTTTTCCTTGTCCCCCTTTCCTTCCATGCCCATTCTTGATTTCTGCCGACAATGCATACCTGCTCTGAAGTAGGAAGTATAATTACAAAACTGTCCAAATTGACTCTATTCTTGTGAGTTCAACAGTATAATAAAATAGTAATGAAACATGGCATTTATTTTCAGACATGCAGGCTATGCTGAATTGTGTTCTGTGTCTTTCCTGCCTACTATAAGCAAAGTTGCTAGATTAAAACTAGATTTAAATTGTCCAGCCAACAGTAAGCACATACTTATCCATGGTGAAAACAAAAAGTGGTTATTTCCAGAAGCTGTTGACACAGTGGAGAAGAAATCCAGCCATCCTGCCTCCTGGTAACATTTTGAAAAAATAAGTCTTACTCTGTGCAAAAAGATTCAGTGTTTCTTGGCCATCATGTCATCCATGACAGCTTCCTATACCCTTCTAAAGACTAAGAACTTGCCCACTCTCTCCATCCTCCTTTCAGTCACAACATTTGTCCAAGCCTTCCTGCTTCATAAGTATCTTTCCAAGAAATATAACAACAGCATAAATGCAGAAAAAAGTAGAAATTTGGAGCCATTATAACTAAATGTAATAAAAAAACCCTGGACCCTTTTTGAATAAGTAAAGTTTAATGGCCTTATGTTGAAGGGACATTATATAATGCAGTGTTCCCGATGTTTACCCTCTGAATTATTCTACAAACACATGTAATATCGTATGTTATGTTTGTGTCCCCTTTTTGGGGCATAATCTACTTAATATTAGAAAACATTTTATTTTAATTAAACTTTCCCCCCAAATAATACATCTTTGATATCATATCTTCCTTACTGTATTCAGTCTCTTTCAAGAAATTCCTTTTTAAGAAATTAGTGCTCTGATTTGTCATTATAAAGCATATAATGCTGTCTGTAAAAGGGTGGCTTACTGCCTGGGACCACTCTGAGTTAGCCATAGCTTTCTACATTTTGTCCCTTAATACACAGATAATTGCTGCTCATATCTCATAGCAAGATTAGTCTCAGCCACCAAAATGCACATACCTTTCTCCAAGTTCAACCCCTTTGTGTTCCCAAAGAACAGAAACAAGCTCCAAATAACACTGGCCACCAGTACCAACACCTCTTCTACACCTCACTGGAAAATCCTCTCCAAATACCCTCTTCATTTCAGATACAAGACCAACAGTGTGACCAAACATGACTCCTGAATAGCCCCAGATAAATTAAATTTAAATGACCTCCACCTCCGACATGTCTAAGCTGGTTTGTATATCATTGAGGTAGCAGAACTGAAACTTTTCAGACAAAGGCCATGATACAGCTCACTTCTCCTACTCTATGGAGTGAACTGTTACTCAATAGGAATATATTGCCATCTTCCCCTCCTTCAGGTGACTACAATCACTGTATCATGCTGTTCATGGCATGTTGGTCATGTTTTGCATCCCATAAAGAACTTAGAAAAAAAACACAGTTTCTGGATCCCAGTTAGACTAAGGCATAAGCCAGCAGCTTAACTACGCATCATTGCTAAGATTAGAGTTGTTCTGCAAATGTTTACAGAAACAGCACTTGGCATCTGGGATATTACTTGCTTCCAGCATTAAATGCCAGCTGAGAAAACTCCTTCTGAAATTTGGTTTTGACAGACATCTACAGCCAATAAGAGTTCTACTTTAGCCATTTATATCCTATAGCACAAGTTTGACTTGAAAGACATAAATAATGTTATATACATGGTAATGTGTTTGGGAGAATATGGCTAGCTAGTGGACATAGAATCATAGAATAGAATCATAGAATCATTAAGGTTGGAAGAGACCTCCAAGATCATCGAGTCCAACCGTCAACCCAACACCACCAGGCCCACTAAACCATGTCCCTAAGCACCTCATCTACCCGTCTTTTAAATACCTCCAGGGATGGGGACTCAACCACTTCCCTGGGCAGCCTGGTCCAATCTTTAACCACTCTTTCAGTAAATAAATTTTTCCTCACATCCAATCTAAACCTCCCCTGGCACAACTTGAGGCCATTTCCTCTCGTCCTTTCACCAGTTACTTGGGAGAAGAGACCAACACCCACCTCGCTACAGCCTCCTTTCAGGTAGTTATAGAGAGCGATGAGGTCTCCCCTCAGCCTCCTCTTCTCCAGGCTAAACAACCCCAGTTCCCTCAGCCGCTC
>NW_008824044.1:2496890-2499812 GCF_000699105.1 Pygoscelis adeliae
GGCCCATCGATCCAGCCTGTCCAGGTCCCTCTGCAGAGCCTTCCTACCCTCCAGCAGATCAACACTCCCACCCAACTTGGTGTCGTCTGCAAACTTACTGAGGGTGCACTCGATCCCCTCATCCAGATCATTGATAAAGATATTAAACAGAACTGGCCCCAAAACTGAGCCCTGGGGAACACCGCTCGTGACCGGCCGCCAACTGGATTGAACTCCATTTACCACAACTCTCTGGGCCCGGCCGTCCAGCCAGTTTTTGACCCAGCGCAGAGTACACCTGTCTAAGCCGTGAGCCGCCAGCTTCTCCAGGAGAATGCTGTGGGAGACGGTGTCAAAGGCCTTACTGAAGTCCAGGTAGACCACATCCACAGCCTTTCCCTTGTCCATTAGGCGGGCCACCTGGACATGAAACGTCCAATGCCTGGAAGGCAGGATAACATGGAACAGGCTTTCTACTAACACCAAAGAATAAGATCTTAAAGAATAAGCTTTCTTCATCAGGATGTAATTCCAAGATACAGAAATAGGACCAAAGTTATAGGCATCCCTTTCCTAAAGAGCATATATATTTACATCATCTGATAAATGTAAATGCACATTTTACAATGTGGATGCTAAAACTTCACTGCAAATAAAATGTATTTTAAATTAAATATACATGACTGTTCAAGCACTGTGTTTAGAATTGTGCATATTCACATCCATTATGATTTGCATATATTTAGCAAATATTTATGAGCTAATTATCTGCGTAACAATGCTGAGCATTTTATAGCATTTGCATGATCACAGAGCTGTGAAAATATTGACTAATTGTTATCAAATACATCCTTATTAATGGCAAGAAAATTATCAGTTACATATATCATAAATATCTGCTTGGGAAACTTGATATAACACCACCTGTCCTTATTTATCTGATTTATACAACACTTCTGGTACCTGGAACTATGAAGCAAAAACAGAGCAATATAAGACAAAAGTTTATGATTCATTACAAAAAATCAGTTCCTACCAGTGTCTGTCATATATAAATAATTTGCTGGCTCAGTTGGGCTCAGTCATGGATCTATTATATATGCTTTATCCACCCAAGGTATATTGCAAAGTACATATATCTAGGAGGATGGTTACGATACTCTTACTCCTTTTTTCTTTGTTTTTAATTCTTACACATCATTTTCCCCCTCATTATTATGGTCCAAATATGCATTGCTAGGAATGCCAAAGAAAGATAAATGAAAATGTTAGGAAAAAATATGGATAATTATATTTACAGAATTAAATACATCTCTTTATATGAGACACCCTCATTTTCAAGGAATCTGCTTCATTTTTATTGGAGGGCGGAGAATGAGATAGAAGGGAGAGGTTCTTGTTTATATGCTTTGTTTTAAATACCATCATCCATGGCTTTTTTAAAAAATATTAATTTTCCTCACAGCATGCTATTTGGTATCCTCATTTATATCCTGCCTCTGTGAGTACATTCATACTTGCTTTGCTTTAAGCATGTGACTAATGGAATTTATTTCTCTGGGTCTACTTAAGTAGCTAAAAAAAAAAAGCCATAGAAGACTGTCTTACTAGACTGTCATAAGAAAGCTAATACAAGTAATTTTGCTGAAAAAATACATTTAACTAATATTAATATGGGCAGAGTTAAGACTCAGAGTTTCATTTTAATATTTCTTAGTCTTAAAGGAAAATAAATATAATGTTATAGCAGAAAAATAAGGGGTAAAAATGCCAGTCATGTAAATAACCAACAAAATAAGACTTACTGTAAAAAAACACAGATGTTGGTGCTAGAGCTGATCTCCCACCAAACAACCCATCCCCTTCTTCCACTATTCAGATGGACGATCAAAGGGAATGCCATTTCCAGGAAGCTTAATTAGAGGTCAATGAGTGCAATATTCTAATTATTTTATAGTAATATTGTGGCACTTGCACAGTATCGCATATCACTTCAGTGTTTTGTGCTGCCTCAGAGCTATTATCCGGCCTGGTCCCATTCCCTTTTTTACCAAGAATCAGAGTAATTTGCACAAATAGCAATAGTAGCCGTGCTACTTTCACATTGCAGCTAAAGGCTAAGGTCTCGATTACCCAGCAATAGTATAATTCTGCTCCCAGAGTACTGTGAGTACTTTGCTTTTCCTGGAACTGCCAGAACAAATGCATTGTGTCCGCAATATAAACCTAATTCATAGATATAATATCTGGAAACAACCCTCAGACAAAATACAGCTCTACATAAATCCAAAGGATCTTCTTACTGAGACAAAAATTACCTGTAATTGCCAAACTAGAGTCTGTGATTTCAGAAAACCCAATACAATTATATGTACAAGAGTTTTATAACACAGCCTTTGCACATATCAAAATGCAAAGATCAGCCTGTCATAGCCAATCCTATTAAAATTAATTGGTATCTCATCTCAAATATATTAGGTCAGAAGGAAAAGCTCAGGCTACGTATAAAATGTTTTCAGATGTTCATACACATTTTTCATTGTTTTACATAATTCCTAAGTGATTTAAGTATTCAGTTCTACACACTAAAATACCAGTGAAATCACAAGCTTCATTATTATTAATGGTGGTTAAAGAATGACCAAAGAATGTTTTAGAATAGAATAGAATAGAATATTTTCAGTTGGAAAGGACCTACAACAATCATCTAGTCCAACTGCCTGACCAATTCAGGGCTGAACAAAAGTTAAAGCATGTTTTTAGGGGCATTGTCCAAATACCTCTTAAACACTGCCAGGCTTGGGGCACTGACCACCTCTCTAGGAAACCTGTTCCAATGTTTGACCACCCTCTTGGTAAAGAAATGCTTCCTAATGTCCAGTCTAAACCTCCCCTGGTGCACGATAGAATAGAATAGAATAGAATAGAATAGAATAGAATAGA